>NW_024081412.1:315296-442756 GCF_003009895.1 Hyaena hyaena
AGGCATAGGAGCACATGTACCCCAATGTTCATAGCAGCACTCTCCACAATAGCTAAAACATGGAAAGAGCCTAAGTGTCCATCAACAGACGAATGGATCAAGAAGATGTGGTTTATCTATACCATGGAATACTACATGGCAATGAGAAACAATGAAATCTGGCCATGTGTAGCAACGTGGATGCTAAATTCTATTTTATCTTTGTTTTGACTTATTGTTTAGGCATTTTTGAATTGTGATTCTGTCCGTGTTACCTCTACCTACAACAGGCAAACTGTAAATGTCTTCATTTACATTACTGATATAAATACTAACCAGATCAACACCAGGACAAAATAGAGCAGGAAGGGTCTTTATTGAGGAATAATCCATTAATCCATAATTAAAACCTCTATATATTCATAACACTATGTTATCTCCTGTCATATCAGCCCAACCTTAAATATCACCGTGTCTCTTTCCTTGAAGAGCCCTATATTGAATGCCTCCATATCCTCTCCTTAAGAGTCTACCTCAGCAATTTGGTTTCTGCTATTCTTGGTTTATTCAACAGACACCTTTTGGCCCCTTTGTTTCTGGTCACTCTGGGGGCTCACTTCTAGGTGCTGATAGTGGCAGTGAGAAAGACAGACCTAGACAGACAGACAATATACAACATGTGTAAGCAGTATAATAAAAACTGTGGTTACAGTAAGAGTTACTTTCTTGCTCACCTTCTATCAGGTGCCATGGGATCAGGTACTACATGAAGTGAGAGTGTGAGCCATGAAGAAGCCAGGGGAGAAGAAATACTCCAGGAAAAGAATGGAAGGGAAGAGTCCCAGAACATAGACTCTCTGGTGGCCCTCTGTGGTTCTTGCTCTACCTCGTACACTCTTCCCAGTCTTTATTTTAGTTGACATCTGTTGTCTTTAACTCCACTCATCATCTTACTGAAACTCCTCTCTTGTTTTTGGGGCACTGCTCAGTCTTTCCTGTTAATTTTATAGCTTCCTCTTCTTTGCGTTCTGCCTTGACTTTGCTTCCTGTGGTCTGGTAACTTCAGCACTGGTTTTCTTTTTTTTACTGATGTTTTTACACTCTCTGGGAACTTTCATATGCCCCTTAGTTTCAAAAACAACGTATATAGATATAGAGATGACTCAGAAAGCAGGTTTTAAACCCCGATATTGCTTTGTTGCTCATTAGCCTTAAAAATAGATTTTTATATCTTAGAATAGATTTTAGCTTCACAGTAGGATTTGAAGGAAGGTACTGAGACTTCCTATATACCCCCTGTCCCCACCATGCATAGTCTCCCCAATCATCAACATCAATGACCAGAGTGATACATTTGTTACAATTGATGGCTGATACAATCACCCAAAGTCAATAGTTTACATTGGAATTAGCTCCTAGTAGTGTACATTATGAGTTTGGACAAGTGTATAATGACATGCATCTGCTACTGTAGTATCACAGAAAGTGGTTTTACTGCCCCCAGATCCTCTGTGTTTGGACTATTCATACTTCCTTTTTGTTCATCCTTAGCAACCACTGTTTTTGCTTTTTATTGAAGTAGAGTTAACATACAATGTTGTATTAATTTTAGATGTGCATCAAACTGATTTGGCAATTCTATACATTATTCTATGCTCACCACGATAAGCATAGTTACCCTCTGTTACCATACAACATTATTACAATTTTATTGACTATATTCCCTATACTGTATTTTTTATCCCCATAACTAACTTATTTTTATAACTGGCAGTTTTACCTCTTAATCCCCTTCACTTATTTTGCTCACTCTCCTACCCTCTAGGACCTACCACTTTGTCCTTTTGTATTTATGATTCTGTTTCTGGGTTTTGTTGTTGTTGTTGTTGTTGTTCATTTGTTTTGTTTTTTAGATTCCACATATAAATGAAATCATATGGTATTTGTAAATGGGATCATTTTCTCAGTTTCTCTTTCTCCTAATTCATTATCACTATGTAGAGATGCAACAGATTTCTGTATATTACTTTTGTATTTTGCAACTTTACTGAATTTATTTATCAGTTCTAATAGTTTTTGTGGTGGATTTTTAAGGGTTTTCTATAGACAGTATCATGTGATTGGCAAATAGTGAGTTTTTCTTCTTTTTTACTACTTTAGTTCCTTTTGTTGTTATTGTTGTCTAATTGCTGCAGTTAGGACTTCCAGCACTATGTTGAGTAAACGTGGTGAGTAGACATCCTGTCCTGTTCCTGATCTTTTTTTTTTTTAGTTGAAACATTCTTTGTTGAAACTTTAAGTCACCAGGAAGAGCAAAAAATGATTAATTTCTTTACCTTTTAAATGAAAACCAAAGATAATTCAGCAACAGGCAACTTTTGTCTTTTATTAGCATATTGGAATGTTTGTCCTGTTCCTGATCTTACAGGAAAAGTTCTCAGTTTTTCACCATTGAATATAAAGTTAGCTGTGGGTTGTTCACAAATGGCCTTTATTATGTTGCGGTATGTTCACTCTAAAACCACTTTGTTGAGGGTTTTTATCATTAATAAATGTTGTATTTTGTCAAATGATTTTTCTGGATGTATTGAGATGGTCATATAGTTTTTATCCTTTCTTTTGTTAATGTGATGTATCACATTGATTGGTTTACAAATACTGAACCACTCTTGCATCCCTAGAATAAATCATCCTTGATCATGATGAATGACTTTTTAAGTATTGTTGAATATTTTGTTGAGAATTTTTTCATCTATATTTATCAGGGATATTGGCCTTTAGTTTTCTCTATTTGTTGTGTCTTTGACTGGTTTTGGCATCCCTGTAATGCTGGCTTCATGGAATAAATTTGGAAGTTTTCCTTCCTTTTTTGTTATTGGGAATAGTTGAGAGGGATACATATTACTCTTCTTTAAATGTTTGGTAGAATTTATGTGTGAAGTCATCTGGTCCTGGAATTTTTTTGTTGGTAGTTTTTTGATTACCAATAAAATTTTTAAAAAATTGGTCTCTTCAAATTTTCTCTCTCTTCCTGATTCAGTTTTGGAAAATTATGTTTCTAATAATTTATCTTTTCTTTCTAAGTTGTCCAGTTTGTTAGCACATAAGTTTTAATAATATTCTCTTATAATCATTTGTACTTCTGTCATGTTGGTTGTTATTTCTCCTCATTCATTTCTTTTTTTTTTTTAAATTTTTAATGTTTTTTTCTTATTTATTTCTGAGAGAGATAGAGAGAACATGAGAAGGGGAGGGTCAGAGAGAGAGGGAGACACAGAATCTGAGACAGGCTCAAGGCTCCAAGCTGGCTGTCAGCACAGAGCCCGCCGTGGGGCTCGAACCCACAAACCGTGAGATCATGACTGAGCTGAAGTCAGATGCTTAACCGACTGAGCCACCCAGGTGCCCCTCTCCTCATTCATTTCTTATTTTATTTATCTAAGTCTTTCTTTCTTTCTTTCTTTCTTTCTTTCTTTCTTTCTTTCTTTCTTTCTTTCTTTCTTTCTTTCTTTCTTTCTTTCTAACGTTTTATTTATTTCTGAGAGAGAGACACAGCGTGAGCAAGGGAGGGCCACAGAGAGAGGGAGATACAGAATCTGAAGCAGGCTCCAGGCTCTGAGCTAGCTGTCAGCACAGAGCCTGACACAGTACTCGTACCCACGAACCGCGAGGTCATGATCTGATTCGAAGTCTGCCGCTTAACCGACTGAGCCACCCGGGTGCCCCAGTCCTTTTCCTTTCTTGATGAATCTGGCTAAAGGTCCATCAATTTTGTTTATAGTTTCAAAGAACTAGCTCCTGGTTTCATTTTCTTTTTCATTGTTTCTTTAGTCTCTATTTCATTTACTTATGCTCTAATCTTTATTATTTCCTTATTCCTATTAGCTTTTGATTTTGTTAGCTCATCTTTTTATTTTGCTCTTTCAGGTGTTAGGTTAGGTTGTTTATTTGAAATTTTTCTTGTTTCGTGAGGTAGACCTGTATTACTATTAAGTTTTCTCTTAGAACAGCTTTTGCTGCATCCCCCAAATTTTGGATTGTTGTGTTTTCATTTACATTTGTCTTCATGATTTTTTAAAAAACTTCCTCTTTGATTTCTTGGTTGAGCCATTCATTGTTTAGCAGCATGTTGTTTATCCTCCATGTATTGGTGATTTTCCCAGATTTTTTCTTGTAATTGATTCTAGTTTTATATTGTTGAGGTCAGAAAAGACGCTTGATATAACTTTAAACTTCTTAAATTTACTGAGAATTGTCTTGTGGCCTAACATGTGATCTATCCTAGAGAGCATTTTGTATGCACTTTAAAAGAATGTGTATTTTCTTATTTCTGGTTAGAATGTTTTATAAAACATTGTAATGTTTTATATATATATAATGTATCTATATAAGGTCCATCTGGTCCAATGTGTTGTTAAAAGCCACTATTTTGTTGATTTTCTGTCTGAATAATCTATCCATTAATGTGATTGGGGTGTTAAAATCCCTTATTATTGTATTGCTGTCAATTTTTACTCTCTGTGTCTGTTAATAACTGCTTTATGTTCTAGGTGTTCGTATGTTGGGTGCATAGATATTTATAATTGTTATATCTTCCTTTCTAACTGTTCCCTATATCATTACACAGTGCCTTTCTTTGTCTCTTCTTACAATCTTTGTTTTAAAGTCTGTTAAATCAGTCCTGGCTTTTTTCCTTTTTCTATTTATATGGTAAATGTTTTTTCCATCCTTTCACTTTCTGTCTGTGTGTGTCATTAGGTCATAAGTGAGTTTCCTTCAGGCAGTATATAGATGGGTCTTTTTTTTTTTTTTCTTTTATCCATTCAGTTAGCCTATGTGTTTTGATTGGAATACTTAGTTTATTTACATTTAAAGTAATTATTGATAGGCATGTATTTATTTCCATTTTGTTAATTGTTTTCTGGTAGTTTTTGTATTCCTTTCTTGTTCTCTTCCTTTGTGGTTTGATGGCACTTTTTAATGTTATGCTTGGATTCCTGTGTGTGTGTGTGCGCGTGCGCATGTGTATTAATTTGATTTTTGATTTGTGGTTACCATGAGGTTTATATATAGCATCTTATAGGTATAGCAGTCTATGTTAAGTTGATGGTTGCTTGAGTTTGAACACATTCTAAATGCATTACATTTTTACTCCCCCTCCCTGTATTATGTATATGATGTAATATTTTATCTCTTTTTAAAATTTTGTGTACCTCTTGACTGATGCTTGCAGATATAATTGATTTTACTACTTTTGTGTTTTAACCTTCATACTGGCTTTCTAAGTGATCATTCTACCACCTTTACTCAATGTTTGCTTTCACTAGTAAAATCTTTTCCTTTTATAATTTTCTAGCTTTTAGTTATGTGTGTTTTTCTACTGAAAGCATCCCCTTTAACATTTCTTGTAAAGCTGGTAAAGGTGATGAACTCTTTTAACTTTTGTTCATCTGGGAAATACTATCTCTCTCTTTATATTCTGAATGGTGATCTTGCTGGATAGAACATGTTTAAAAAAACATTTTTTTAATGTTTTTATGTATTTCTAAGAGAGAGAGAGAGAGACAGCATTAGCAGGGAAGGGTCAGAGAGAGAGGGAGTGATAGACTCTGAAATAGGCTCCAGGCTCTGAGCTGGCAGTCAGCACAGAGCCCGACGCGGGGCTCGAACCCACGAACCGCGAGATCATGACCTAAGCGAAAGTTGGACGCTTAACCGACTAAGCCACCCAGGCGCCCCTTGCTGGATAGAATATTCTTGATTGCAGAGTTTTTCTTTCCAGAATTTTGCATATTTCATACCACTCCCTTCTGGCCTGCAATGCTTTTGCTGAAAAAGTTTAAAATTCTCTTTATCATTACTTTTTGCTGAAAAAGTTTAAAATTCTCTTTATCATTACTTTTTTGTCATATATATTATTATGTGCTGGAGTCTAGCTCCGGCTGGGTCCAAGGTTCCCTGAAGGATGGACAGTGTCGGCGAGGGAGGGATGAGAGAGATGTGAGATTCTTTCTGGTCACCAGCCAGGCCTCTCTCCTCACTGTCTGAGACTCAACTTTATTTTATGATTTAGTGTTTGGGAGACAGCACAGAAGTGGCGTTCTGATGATAAATCCTTTTATTAGTAAAGACTTTCCAGAACATTGATATGCAAAAGGATGGGGAACAGCACAGAGGTGGCGTTAGCATAGTAAAGGCAAAAGTTAGTTCTTGTGAGCAGAGGTCAACAGCCCACTCATCACTTAATGGGAGGTATTAAGAAAAACAGGTCTTTCAGGAAATGCAATGTTGCTCCCATAACCATAAAAGAAGAAATTCTTACAGTAAGTTCCTTCACAAAGTGCAATTATTGTATCAAGGCCAGAATGAGTCACTCCTAATGCCAATTAACAAGGTAACTTGGGGGTCAATACTCAAGCCAAAATAATTGGGTGCTGGTGGATATTGGGGTTGCTACCTGACGGTAAGAGTCCGTGCAACTTACTTTAACCTCATAAGGAGTTCTTACTCAACCTATGAATTCAGAAAATGGCTCCCAACAATTATGTGTCCTTGTGTGGACTGCTTTAGGTTCATCTTGTTAGGAACTCTCTGTGCTTCCTGGACCTGGATCTGTTTCCTTCCCCAGATTGGAGAATTTTTCAACTATTATTTCTTCAAATATGTTCTCTCTCCTCCTTCTGGAATTTCTAGGATGCAAATGTTATGCTTGACAATGTCACTGAGTTCCCTTAACCTATTGTAATATTTTATTCTTCTTTTTCTCTTCTCGGTGTTCAGCTTGCTTGCTTTCCGTTACCTTGTCTTCCAGACTGTTGATCCATTCTTCTATATCCTTAAATCTGCTGTTAATTCCCTCTAGTGTATTTTTTTTTTAATTTTAGCTATTGGATTCTTTATCCTGTATGGTTATTTTTTATATTTTTCATCTTTTTGTTGAGATTCTCATTGAGTTCATTCATTCTTAAGTCCAGTGAGTATCTTTATGAACATTACTTTGAATTCTAGATAAGCAGATTGCTTATTTATGTTTTAATTAGCTCTTTTGCTGTAACTTTCTCTTGTTCTTTCATTTGGAACATATTCCTCTTCCTCCTCATTTTGTCTGACTCTGTGTTTGTTTCTATATATTAATGAGGTCAGCTACATCTCCTGGTCTTGAAAAGTACTGATCTTGTGTAGAGGAGATCCTGTGGTTCCCTATGATGCAATTCTGGTCAACAGAATCAGGCATTCCAGGGGTATTCTCCTATGTAAGCTGCACACACATTCTTGCGGCTGCTGTGGGTTCAGTGAACAAAGTTTGGTTCCTGCCCTGTGGAAGGGCCTTCCGAGGCTTCCATAGGCTCATAGGTAGGTGGGGTCTGAAGTAAGATTAGATGTCTGTACTTAGCCTCTCTGCCACAGATATGTGTTCATGAAACGGCAGGGCATTCTTTCTGTGCAGTCAGCAGCTTAGCTGCTGAAACTGTGGGCATGTTGGTGTCGGGGGTTATCTCCCTATCTCCCCAGGTCAGGAGTCACCTTGGAGTAGTGCATGTCCTTGCTGGGGCTGCCTGCTGGTTGTGGTGGGGCAGGAGCCACTTTGGATGGACACTTGCTGAGGTGGGTGATTTGGTGTGGTGAATCTGCAGAGGAACACAGCAAAGTACCAATTATTACCAAGATAGATGGATACTATCCACAATGATGTTAATGCTGGCTCCTGCAAGTTTCCAGCTATCTAGGCTGGGAGAGGAAAAAAGAAATGCTGCCTACTAGCTTTTTGTTCTCATAGAAATCTTCTGAAGACTCCTGCCCCTCCAACACATGTTTTGAGATTAATAAATAATTCCCTTTCATGTATTTCCAAGACACGTTTCAACTGCTACTTTTGTGCTATGTCTTGGGCAAAATAATTTATTATGTTGGCTACTTTTTAAAATTTAAGTTTGTTTGTTTGTTTGTTTTTAGTAATCTCTACATCCAATGTGGGACTTGAACTCACAAACCTGAAATTAAGAATCACATACTCTTTCAACTGAGCCAGCTACGTCCACCTATATACTGGCTATTTTAGGGCAGGGATTAAATTTTCTATTTCCCTCTGATCTGCTGATTTTTAAAGTACCCAGAGTTAAGCCCCATTGACTTTCAGAATCAGATGTTTTGGTGACTTGTCTTCCTAATGTGGCTCTTCCATGCTTGGGGTGACTGGCGTTAAGTCTGATTTTCTTCCTTTTCAAAGTTTGTGGTACCCCTCTCATCTGTGGTTAGACTTGCCAGGAATTTCCTTCTTAACCAGGCCTCTATGTCTGCTACCTATTTCCTTGTGGCCTCTTCTCTGTGGAATGTCTTTTCTGCTAGTTTTCAAGTTGTTTTCAGAGTTTTAAGTGCATAGATGGAGCTGTTGCTGTGTCTGTGGGACAAGATTAATTCAGGTTTGTCCTATTCCATCACTTTTTTAAAACGTTTTTATTTAGGGGTGTCTGGGTGGTTCAGTTGGTTAAGTGTCAGAGTCTTGATTTTAGCTCAGGTCATGATCTCACAGTTTGTGAGTTCAAGCCCTGAGTTGGGCTCTGTGCTGACAGTGCGGAGCCTATTTGGGATTCTCTATCTCCGTCTCTCTCTGCCCCTCCCTGACTTGTGCTCTCTCTCAAAATAAATAAATAAAAACTGAAATTTTTTTTTTTATTTCAATTCCAGTTGTTAATGCACAATATTAGTTTCAGGTGTACAATATAGTGATTCAGCACTTACATACAATACCCAGTGCTCATCACAAGTGCACTCCTTAATACCCATCACCTATTTAGCCCATGTCCCTCCCACCCACCCTTTGGTAACTATCAGTTTATTCTCTAAAGTTAGGAGTCAGCTTCTTGGTTTGCTTAATTCTGTCTTTCTCCCTTTGTTTATTAGTTTTGCTCTTAAATTCCACATATGAGTGAAATCATGTGGTATTTGTCTTTTGCTGACTGACTTATTTCACTTATTATAATACTCTTTAGTTCCATCCATGTCATTGCAAATGGCAATGATTTCATTCTTTCTGACAGGTGAATAGTATTTCATTATATATATCACTTCTTTATCCATTCATCAGTTGATAGACACTTAAGTTGTTTCCATTATATATGGAATGTTTTATTTTCTTTCTGAGAGAGAGAGAGCGTGAGCAGGGGAGGGTCAGAGAGAGAGGGAGACACAGAATATGAAACAGGCTCCAGGCTCTGAGCTAGCTGTCAGCACAGAGCCCGATGTGGGGCTCGAACCCACGAACCATGAGATCATGACCTAAGCCGAGGTCGGCTGCTTAACTGACTGAGCCACCCAGACGCCCCATCCATTTCATTATAGATAATGCTGCTATAAACATTGGGATGCATGTATGCCTTTGACTTAGTAATATTGTATTTCATGGGTAAATACCTAGTAGTCAAATTGCTGCGCTGTAGGGTAGTTCG
Organism: Hyaena hyaena; assembly: GCF_003009895.1. Lineage (NCBI taxonomy): Eukaryota > Metazoa > Chordata > Mammalia > Carnivora > Hyaenidae > Hyaena > Hyaena hyaena. The sequence goes on from NW_024081412.1 coordinate 324,722, forward strand.
ATTTTTAATTTTTTGTGGAAACATCTTACTGTTTTCAGAGCGGCTGCACTGTTAGCATTCCCACCAGCAAAGGAGGAGTGTTCCCCTTTCTCTGCATCTTCTATAACACCCATTGTTTCCTGAGTTGTTAATTTTCACCATTCTGACAGATGTGAGATGGTATCTCATTGTGGTTTTGATTTGTATTTTCCTGATGATGAGAGATGTTGATCATCTTTTCATGTTCCTTTTAGCCTTCTGTATGCCTTATTTGGAAAATGTCTAGTTATGTCTTCTGCCTATTTTTTAACTGGATTATTTGTTTACTGGATGCTGAGTTTTATAAGTTTTTTTTAAATGTATTTTGGATACTAATCTTTTGTCAGATATGTCATTTACAAATGTCTTCTCCCATTCCATAGGTTGCCTTTTAGCTTTGTTGGTTGTTTCCTTTGTTGTACAAAAGTTTTTTATTTTGATGAAATCCCAATAGCTTATTTTTGCTTTTGTTTCCCTTGCCTCAGGAGACATAACTAGAAAGAGATTGCTACATACAGCCAATGTCAAAAGAGTTTATTACCTGTGCTCTCCTCTAAGATTTATATAATTTCAGGCCTCATATTTAGGTCTTTCATCCATTTTGAATTTGTTTTTGTGTATGGAGTAAGAGGAGGACAAGTTGCATTCTTTTGCATGCTATTGTCCAGTTTTTCTAACACCATTTGTTGAAGAGACTTTTTCCCTTTGGATATTCTCTCCTGTTTTTGTAAAGATTAATTGACCCTATAGTTATGGATTCATTTCTAGGTTTTCCATTCTGTTCTATTGTTTTATGTGTCTATTTTTTGTGCTAGTACCATACTGTTTTAATTGCTACAACTTTGTAATATAACTTGAAATCTGGGATTGTAATGCCTACAGGTTTCCTTTTCTTTTCAAGTTTGCTGTGGCTTTTTATTTATTTATTTATTTTTTGTGGTTCCATACAAACTTCAGGATTGTTTGTTTTGGCTTTGTGAAAAATGCTGGTGGTATTTTGAGGGGGAGTGCATTAAATGTGTCAAATTGCTTTGTAATATTTCCTTATATAATATTTGTTCTTCCAATCCGTGAGCATGGAATGTCTTTCCATTTCTTTCATCATCTTCAATTTCTTTCATCAATGTTTTATAACTTTCAACATGCAGGTCTTTCACCTCTTTTTAAAAAATTTTTTTAAATGTTTTATTTATTTCTAAAAGAGAGAGAGACAGCATGAGCAGGGGAGGATCAGAGAGAGGGAGACACAGAGTCAGAGGCAGGTTCCAGGCTCTGAGCTAGCAGTCAGCACAGAGCCCGACGTGGGGCTCAAACCCATGAACCGTGAGATCATGACCCGAACCAAAGTCGGACGCTTAACTGACTGAGCCACCCAGGCGCCCCTCACCTCTTTGATTAGGTTTATTACTAGGTATCATTGTTTTTTGTGCTATTGTAAGTAGGTTGCTTACTTTCTTTTTCTGCTGATTCATTATTGGTGTATAGAAATTTAAAAATTTTCTGTACATTGATCTTGTATCATGTGTCTTTACTGAATTTATATATCAGTTCTAGCAAATTTTTGGTGGAGTCTTTCAGGTTTTCTTATAGAATATTATGTTATCTGCAAATAGTGAAAGTTTTACTTATTCTTTGCTGATTTGGATACTTTTTATTTCTTTGTGTTGTCTGGTTGCTGAGACAACCAGCATAGTACTGGATTTCCAATAGTATGTTAAATAACAGTGGTGAGAGTGGATATCCCTGTCCTGTAATGTCCGTAGAGGAAATATTCACACTGTCTCCCCGTAGAGGATGATATTGGCTGTGGGTTTTTCATATACAGTCTTTGCTATGTTGAGATATGTTCCTTCCAAATCTACTTTGTTAAGCGATTTTATTATGAATGGATGTTATACTCTGTTAAATGTTTTCCCTGCATATATTGAAAGGATCATATGGTGCTTAGCCTTTCTTTTATTTATGGTGTATATCGTGTCGATTGATTTGTGAATATTGAACCAGCCCTGCTGCCCAGGAATAAATCTCACCTGATCATGGTGAATAATTTTATTAATGTACTCTTGAATTCGATTTGCTATTATCTTGTTGAGAATTTTGGCATTCATGTTCATTAAGGATATTGGCCTGTAATTTTCTTTTTTAAATGGGTCTTTGTCTGGTTTAGCAATAAGGATATTGCTGACTTCATAGAATAGGTTTGGAAGCTTTCCTTCCATTTCTATTTTTTGGAACAGCTTGATAGCAATAGATATTAACTCTAAATGTCTGGTAAAATTCCCCTGGGAAGCTGTCTAGCCCAGGACTTTTATTTATTGGGAAATTTTTGATAGCCAATTCAATTCCTTTGCTGGTTATGGGTCTTTTCAAAACTTCTGTTTCTTCCTGTTTGAGTTTTCTAGTGTATCAATGTCTATGAATTTGTACATTTCTCCCCAATTGTCCAGTTTGTTGACATATATTTTTTCATAGTATTCTCTTATAATTGTTTTCCTCTGATGTTGGTTGTGATATGTCTTCTTTCACTCATGATTTTATCTACTTGGGTCCTCTCTCTCTCTCTCTCTCTCTCTCGCTCTCTCTTTCTCTGTCTCTTTTTAAAAGTCTAGCTAGGGGGTTATCAATTTTGTTTATTCATTTAAAAAATCCAGCTTTTCGTTTCATTAATCTGTTCTACATTTTTTCCCCACTATACCGTTTATTTCTGTTCTGATTTTTATTATTTCCCTTCTTCTGTTGGATTTAGGCTTTATTTGCTCTTCCTTTTTTTGCTCCTTTAGGTGTAAGGTTAGGTTGTGTATTTGAGAACTTTCTTGTTTCTTGAGATAGGTCTGAATTGCAAAGTATTTTCTTTTTAGGACTTGCCTTTGCTGCATCCCAAAGTGTTTGGACTGTCGTGTTTTCATTTTCACCTGTTTTCATGTATCTTTTAAATTTATTCTTAAATTTCCTGGTTAACTCATTCACTCTTTAAGGATGTTCTTTAACCTCCATGTATTTGAGGTATTTCCAATACTTTTTCTTGTGGTTGATTTCAAGTTTCATAGCATTGTGATCTGAAAATATGCATGCTATGATCTCAATCTTTTTGTACTTGTTGAGGGCTGATTTGTAACTCAGTGTGTGATCTATTCTGGAGAATGTTCCATGTTTATTCGAAAAGAATGTGCATTCTGCTGCTTAGAATGAAATGTTCTGCATATATCTATGAAGTCCATCCAGTACAGTGTGTCATTCAAAGTCATTATTTTTTTATTGATTTTCTGCTTAGATGATCTGTCCATTGCTGTAACTGGAGTATTAAAGTCTCCTATTGTTATGGTATTATTATCAATGAGTTTTTTATGTATATGATTAATTGATTTATATATTTGTCTTCTTCCAAGTTGGGAGCATATTTACAATTGTTACCTTTTCTTAAGGATAGATCCCTTAATTTTGTTATAATGCCCTTCTTCACCTCTTGTTACAGTCTTTCTTTTAAAACGTAGCTTGTCTGATATTAGTATGTTGCTCTCATTTTCTTTTGACCTTCATTAGCATATTAGATGGTTCTCCATTCCCTCACTTTGAATCTGCAGGTGTTTATAGGTCTAAAGTGAGTCTCTTGTGGACAGCATAAGATAGATATTGTGTTTTTTTAATCCATTCTGATAACCTATGTCTTTTGATTGGAATATTTAGTCCATTTACATTATGTCCATGGACATATATTTAGCCCATTTATTGAAAGATATGAACTTAGTGCCATTGTGCTATCTGTAGGTGTGGTGTTTCTGGTGATGCTCTCTGGTCCTTTGTAGTCTTTGCTGCTTTGGTCTTTTTCTTTTCATCACTCAGAGAGTCCCCCTTAGGATTTCATGCAGGGGTGGTTTAGTTGTCACAAAGTCCTTTAGTTTTTGTTTGTCTCAGAAGGTTGTTATTTCTCCTTCTATTCTGAATGACAGCCTTGCTAGATAAAGGATTCTTGGCAGCGTATTATCCAGTTAGCACATTGAATATTTCCTGACACTCCTTTTTGGCCTGCCAAATTTCAGTGGACAGGTCTGCTACTAACCTTATATGTCTATCCTTGTAAGTTATGGACCTTTTGTCCCTAGCTGCTTTCAGAATTCTCTTTATCCTTATATTTTGCAAATTTCACTATGATATGTCATGGTGTTGGTCTGTTTTTGTCGATTTTTAAGGAAGTCCTCTGTATCTCTTGGACTTGGATGCCTGTTCCCTTCTCCAAATTAAGAAAGTTCTCAGCTACTATTTTTTCAAATAAACCTTCTGACTCTTTTTCTCACTCTTCTTCTGAGACTCCTAGGATACAGATATTGTTTCATTTCATGGAATCATATAGTTCTCTAATTTTTTCCCTCTTTTTTCAGCTTTATTATTTTTCATAATTTTGTCTTCTATTTCACCTATTGTCTCCTCTGCTTCTTCAATCCTCACTGTCACTGTATCTACTTTATTTTGCATCTCAGCCACAAAATTTTGAAATTCATCTTGATTAGTTCTTAGGTCTTTGATTTCTGCATCAGAGGTTTCTCTGGTATCTTCTATGTTAGGTAGGAGCCTTATGACTGTTGTTCTTTTTTTTAAAAAAATGTTTCTTTATTTTTGAGAGAGACAGGGACAGAGAGAGAGAGGGACACACAGAATCTGAAGCAGGTTCCAGGCTCTGAGCTGTCAGCACAGAGCCTGATGCAGGGCTTGAACTCACAAACTGCAAGATCATGCGCTGAGCCAGAGTCAGACATCTAACTGACTGAGCACCCAGGTGCCCTTATGGTAGTTGTTCTAAATCTTGTTCATCTATATTGCTTGTATCTGTTTTGGGTAAGATATAAGCTGGCTGTGATTTCTTCTTGACATTTCTTTGGGGAGAATTCCTCTATCTTGTCATTTTGGCTAAGTTTCTTTCTTTTGTGTGTTTTAAAAGCTTGTTATGTGTCCTGCTCCTGAGAGCACTACTGTATAAAAATGGGTTATATGCGGTCCAGGGCTTTGCACTCCAGGAACTGTTTCTGGTGTATGTTGTATGCATTTTGATATTGTGTTTTGGCTACTCTATCCCACTGGCTGGTCCTCTGAAGATCTCTTCTTTGCTTGCACTGTTAGAATGTTAGGTCCTTTACCTAGGTGTGCTTTGATTTGTTTGTTAAAGTAACCCTGGGGGAAAAAAGCAAGGGGGATAGGCTGATTCCAAAAGTAGAGAAAAGGAAAAGGACCAAAAGAAACCCAACAGAGAATCAAACAACCAAAAGGCTGATTTCAAAGAAAAGGAAAGGAAACAAATAGAAAAAAAGCAAAAGAAAAGAAAAACAGGATAAAAAAGAAAAGAATAAAGAAGGCTGATCAAAAAAATAAAAGAGAAAAGGAAATGGACAAAGCCTGATTCCAAAGAAAAAAGAGAAGAAGGAGGAAAAAAGAAACAAAGAGTTGTCTGTTGGTTCGTGGGGTGTGTGTGGGGTGGCTGGCTGTGCTGATCTGGAGAAAAGGCTGGCTACATTGGCTTAGAATCAGTCCTGCTCAGTAAATAAGCAGTTCCCAGGCACAGAGGGGCAGGGTTTGGTGTAAACAGGTCCTGCCTCCATTAGGTACCACTGTGCTGTTCTCTGAAGTCCCACCATTTTGGTGTTGGGGTGAAAGTGGCACCACCCCTATCTCTTGACCCTGGAGAGGGGATCTCAACCTCGTTGTCCAAGCAGCCGTCACAGAAGAGCAGAAGAAGTCAGCTTGCTTGCGCCAAAACTCTCTTGCTTTTATTCTTTGGCATGCAGCTGGAATTCAAAACCCAAAGTTTTAAAGGACCTGGCACAGCATGGATCCACTCCCCTCCTCCAGAGTAGAGCCTCTCCACCCTGCTGATGAAAGGCCTTTGGCTGGAACCTAAAGGGTCTTTTGTCCTTGTGGAGGCAATAAACACCTTTCCAAACATAGTCCAGAAAGGGGACCTTTCTCTCCCAGTTCATCCCAGAGTTCTCTACTACACCCCACTATGCATTCTGGAGCCAGCTTCCTCCTGCCCAGGAGCACGAACCATAGGTCCACTCCAGAGAAAGTCGTGTACTTCCAAAACCTCAGAATTTGAGCTCCAAACGCTATTTGCAAAAAAATGGAGCACTAAATACTTTTGTCTCCCCAGTCTATGGTCCAGAGAAGTTTTACCCTTGTGCTAACTCAATGCTGCACTTTCTCAACCTCTTTCTCTTTCTCTCCCTTTCATTTCTCCATGGAAAAGGTTCCATGTTCTCTGTGGCACTGTCATTTTTCTCTCCCCTAAATCACATCCATGCACCTTGCACCTGCCATGCTGCCTCCTACCAACTGTAGAGATCCTTCTGCCCATTGCAGATTGATTTCCTGGGTATTCCAAGTAATCAGACCACAATACAGCTGTGTTTTAGGGATGAGGAAAATCCCAGTTCCCCTACTTAACTCCTCCCTGAAATGATTATTTAAATTTGCTGTTATGTACTGTTTGCTAGTATTTTATTGAGAATTTTTGCATCCATATTCGTCAACGATATTGGCTTATAATTCCCTTTTTTAATGAGTCTTTGTCTGGTGTTGTTATGAGGGTAATGCTGGCCTCATAGAATGAGTTTGGAAGTTTTCTTTCCTTTTCAATTTTTTGGAATAGTTTGAGAAGAATAGGTATGAACTCTAAATGTTTTGTAGAATTCCCCCGTGATGCCATCTGGCTCAGGACCTTTGTGTGTTGGGAGATTTTTGATAACCGATTGATTTTCTTTGCTGGTTATGGATCTGTTCAAGTTTTCTATTTCTTCTTATTTCAGTTTTCATAGTTTATATTTTTGTAGGAATTTATCCATTTTTTCTAGGTTGTCCAGTTTGTTGGCATATAGTTTTTCATAATATTCTCTTATGATTGTTTCTATTCTTGTAATGTTGGTTGTTATTTCTCCTCTTTCATTTGTGATTTTATTTATTTGGGTCCTTTCTCTTTTCCTTTGATTATTATAGCTAGATCTTTATCAGTTTTATTAATGTTTTCAAAGAACAAGCTCCTGGTTTCATTGATCTGTTCTATTGTATTTTTGTTTTTGTTTTGTTTCTATATCATTAATTTCTTTTATAACCTTTATTATCTAGCTGCTTCTTCTGGATTTAGAATTCATTTGTTGTTCTCTTTCAGCTCCCTTATTTGTAAGGTGAGGTTTTTTATTTGAGATATTTCTTGCCTCTTGAGGTAGGCCTCTATTGCAATATACTTCCCTTCTAGGACTGTTTTTGTTGAATCCCAAAGGTTTGGGACTGTTGTGTTTTCACTTTCATTTGTTTCTATGTATTTTTAAATTTATTTCTTTCTTTTTTTGTTTGACCCATTTATTGTTTAGTAGCATGTTTTTTAGCCTCCATGTATTTTTGGCCTTTCTAGATTTTTTCTTTTCTTTTTTTAATATAGTTTATTGTTAAATTGGTTTCCATATAACACCCAGTGCTCATCCCAACAAATGCCCTCCTCCATGCCCAACACCTGTTTTCCTTTCTCTCCCACCCCATCAACCCTTAGTTTGTTCTCAATATTTAAAAGTCTTTTGTACCTGGTGAACCAGCAGCAAAGCCTGCGGAGGCGGTCCCGGAGCCGAGTGAAGTGGCAGCGGCACGCACGTCAGCCGCCCACTGAAGCGGCAGCGGCGTCGACCCGGTGAAGCGGCGGCAGCGCTCCAACAGCGGCCTGCTGAAGTGGCGGCGGCAGCAGCAACCCAGTGAAGCGGCTGTGGCGCGCGACAGCGGCTCGCTGAAGCGGCAGCACGCGCTGCAGCGACGCTGACTCTACGGACCTGAGGTTGCTGTGTTCCCTGATCGCACTCTGGTTGTATCCCTGCTTGACTCCGGTGGATCTGAAGCTGTGACATTTCCCCCACCCACCACTCAACCCCCAAGCAACAGGGAAGCATCGACCTGCGGGACTCTTCAGCCCGCAGACTAGGACTTGGAAACAGGGTGTGGGGCATAGAACTCAGCTCACCTAGGCTGTATCCTCAGCACAGGGAGATTGGAGCAAAGAAGTGATTTGCAACGCTTGGTTGAGAAGGGACTGGGGCAACGCCATTCTTCTCCCCACAACCACCAAGGAGAGGCCTCAGGGAGGCCAACACAGTGGAGACAAGACCTGCCTACACCAAACCACGCCCATCCCCTCCAGATAGCTGTTTTGTTGTTGCTGTTTTTACCTGAGCCTAGGTTTGCGTGTTTATTGGTTTTGTCTGTGCGTTTGTGTACCTGTGTTCCCTCTGTGGTGGTCTGTTTTCTTTTTCGAGGGCTGCCTCAAGAAACAAGCCAAACTACACATGGTGGAAGTCCCAAATAGCACTACCAGTATGGAAACAAAATAACCAAACGCTCAACAAGAGAAACCAAGAGACACCATCCAAAGAACACTTCCTGAACAGACAGGCCCTGAACAGTTGAAAGAGCCCTCTCTAATACAGCAGAACTCGCAGGGGCCGTGTGTACAACAAGTTTTTAAAATTAACAAGAGATAGAAAGCTAACCAAAATGACGAAACAGAAGAACTCTCTTCCAAAGAAATGCCAGGAAGAAATGACAGCTGGAGAACTGGTCAAAACAGATAGAAGCAACATAACTGAACAGGAATTTAGAAAAATAATCATAAAATTAATCGCTGGGCTTGAAAAAAGCATGGAGAACATCAGAGAAACTATGGCTACAAACACTATGGAGCTTAAAATTAGTTATGGTGAATTAAAAAATGGGATAAATGAGATACATAATAAACTGGAGGCATCCAATGCATGGATTGAAGAGGCAGAAAGGAGAATAAGTGGTTTAGAAGACACTATTATAGAAAAAGAAGAAACTGAGAAAAAGAGAGACAAACTGATCCAGGAACATGAAAGAAGAGCTCAAGAGCTCAGGGATACAATCAAAAGGAACAATATCCATATCATAGGAATCACAGAAGAGGAAGAGAGAGGGACAGGTGCTGAAGGAGTCCTGGAACAAATTAGAGCAGAGAACTTCCCCAACATGGGGTGGGGGGTGATAGACATTGAAATTCAACAGGCATAGAGAACTCACCCCAGACGTAATTTGAATCGATCAGCTGAATGACATATCATAGTGAACCTGGCAAAATATAAAGACAAAGAGAGAATTTTGAAAGGAGCTAGGGAGAAAAGGGCCCTAAAATACAAAGGGAAACCTATTAGAGTGGTAACAGACCTATCGAATGAAACTTGGCAGGCCAGAAAGGAATGGCAGGAGATCTTCAATGTGGTGAACAGAAAAAATATGCAGCCAAGAATACTCTATCCAGCAAGCCTGTCATTCAGAATGGAAGGAGAGAGAAAATTCTTTCCAAATAAACAAAAATTGATAGAATTTGTCACCAATAAACCAGCCCTACAAGAAATCCTGAGGGGGACTCTCTAAGGGAAGTGTTGCAAGGAATGTAAGATACCAGTGACACCACCACAAGCATGAATCCCACAAAAGACACATGACTCTAAACTCACATATTTCAATAATAACACTGAATGTAAATGGGCTGATGTTCCAATCAAAAGACATAGGGTAGCAGAATGGATAAAAAAACAAAATCCATTTATATGCTGTCTAAGAAACTCATTTTAGACTGGAAGATACCTTCAGATTAAAAGTAAGGGGATGGAGAAATACCTAAATGCTATGGGAAGTCAAAAGAAAGCTGGAGTATCTATACTTATATCAGACAAACTGGACTTTAAAGTAAAGACAATAACAAAGGATGAAGAAGGGCATTATATAATAATAACAGGGTCTATCCATCAGGAAGAACTAACAATTATAAGTGTCTACACACCGAATATGGGAGCACCTAAATATTTAAAACAATCACAAACAGAAACAATCTTATAGATAAGAATGTGCTAATAGCAGGGGACTTTAATACTCCACTTACAGCAATGGATAGATCAACCAGACAGAAAATCACTAAAGAAACAATAGACTTGAATGACACATTGGACCAGACGGATCTGACAGATATATTCAGAACTCTGCATCCTGAGGCCAGGGAATTTACTTTCTTCTCAAGTGTGCATGGCACATTATCCAAGATAGATCACATACTGGGACATAAAGCAGCCCTCAATAAATATAAAAGAATTGAGATCCTACCATGCACACTTTCAGATCATGCTTTGAAACTTGAAATCAATCACAGGAAGAAGCCTGGAAAACCCCCAAAAACATGGATGTTAAGGAACACCCTACCGAAGAATGATTGGGCCAATCAGGCAATTAGAAGAGAAATTTAAAAATATATGGAAACAAATGAAAATGAAAACACAACAATCCAAAATCTATGGGATGCGGCAAAGGCAGTCTTAAGAGGAAAGTCCATTGCACTCCAGGCCTATTTCAAGAAATTAGACAAAGCGCAAGTCCAAAATCTAACAGCTCGCTTAAAGGAACTAGAGGCAGAGCAACAAGAGCACTCCAAACCCAGTAGAAGAAGAGAAATAGTATATATCAGAGCAGAAATAAACAACATAGAGACCAAAGAAACAATTGAACAGATCAATGAAACCAAGAGTTGGTTTTTGAAAAAATAAACAAAATTGACAAACCTCTAGCCAGGCTTCTCAAAAAGAAAAGAGAGAGCACCCAAATAGACAAAATCATGAATGAAAATGGACTTATGACAACCAACCCCTCAGAAACACAAGCAATTATCAGGCAATACTATGAAAAATTATATGCCAACAAATTGGACAATTTAGAAGAAATGGACAAATTCCTAAACACACCCTCACTACCAAAATTCACACGGGAAGAAATAGAAAATCTGAACAGACCCATAACTAGTGAAGAAATCGAATCAGTGATCAAAAATCTCCCACCAAATAAGAGCCCTGGACCTGATGGCTTCCCTGGGGAATTCTACCAGACATTTAAAACAGAATTAATACCAATTCTTCTCAAGCTATTCCAAAAAATAGAAATCGAAGGAAAACTTCCAGACTCATTTTATGAAGCCAGCACCACTTTGATTCCCAAGCCAGACAGAGATCCAGCTAAAAAAGAGAACTACAGGCCAATATCCTTGATGAATACGGATGCAAAAATCCTCAAAAAGATACTTGCAAATCGAATCCAACGGCACATAAAAAAAATCATCTTGCAAGATCAAGTGGGATTCATTCCTTGGTTAAAGGGCTGGTTCAACATTCGCAAATCAATCAATGTGATACATCACATCAACAAAAGAAAACATTAAAACCATATGATCCTGTTAATAGATGCAGAAAAAGCATTTGACAAAATACAGCATCCCTTCTTAATAAAGACCCTCGAGAAAGTCGGGATAGAAGGAACTCACTTAAACATCATAAATCCCATCTATGAGAAGCCCTCAGCTATCATCCGCAGTGGGGAAACACTGAGAACTTTCCCCCTGAGATCAGGAAAACGACAGGGATGTCCACTCTCACCACTGTTGTTTAAGAAGTCCTAGCATCAAGGAATTTACCCAAGGGATACAGAAATGCTGATGCATAGGAGCACATGGACCCCAATGTTCATAGCAGCACTCTCCACAATACCTAAAACATGGAAAGAGCCTAAGTGTCCATCAACGGACGAATGGATCAAGAAGATGTGGTTTATCTATACGATGGAATACTACATGGCAATGAGAAACAATGAAATCTGGCCATGTGTAGCAACATGGATGGACCTTGAGGGTGTTATGCTGAGCGAAATAAGTCAGGCAGAGAAGGACAAATATCATATGTTTGCACGTATAGGAGGATTAGGAGGAACTTAACAGAGGACCAACCGGGAGAAGAAGGGGGGAAATGGTGGGGGAAAGGGAGAGAGGCAAACCATGAGAGACTCTTGAATGCTGACAAAAACTGAGGACTGATGGATGTGGGGGGGAGGAGGGATGGGCATGGAGGAGGGCACTTGTGGGGATGAGCACTGGGTGTTATGTGGAAACTAATTTAACAATAAACTATTTGTAAAAAAAAAAAAAAAAAAAAACGAAGTCCTAGCATCAGCCATCAGATAACAAAAGGAAATCAAAGGCATCCGAATTGGCCAAGAAGAAGTCAAACTTTCACTTTTCGCAGACGACATGATACTCTACATAGAAAACCCGACAGACTCCACCAGAAGCCTACTAGAACTGATCCAAGAATTCAGCAAAGTTGTAGGGTACAAAATCAACTTACAGAAATCTGTTGCATTCTTATACACCAACAATGAAGCAACAGAAAGAGAAATCAAGAAACTGATCCCATTCACAATTGCACATAAAAACCATAAAGTACCTAGGAATAAACCTAACCAAGGACATAAGAGATCTGTATGATGAAAACTATAGAAAACTTTTGAAGGAAATTGAAAGACACAAAGAAATGGAAAAACATTGCATGCTCGTGGTATGGAAGAATAAACATAGTTACTTCTGCCCATTTCTTCACTGGATTGTTTGTTTTTCAGGTGTGGAGTTTGGTGCATTCTTTATAGATTTTGGATACTAGCCATTTATCTGATATGTCATTTGCAAATATCTTTTCCCATTCCATAGGTTAAGGTCAAGGAGGTTGTTTCCTGCTTTCTCCTCTAGGGTTTTGATGGTTTCCTGTCTCACATTCAAGTCCTTTATTCATTTTGAGTTTATTTTTGTGTATGGTGTGAGAAAATGATCTAGTTTCATTCTTCTGCATGTTGCTGTCCAGTTCTCCTAGCACCATCTGTAATGAGGTTGGCTTTTTTTTCCATTGGCTACTCTTTCTCACTTTGTCAAAGATTAGTTGGCCATACATGTGTGGGTCCAATTCTGAGTTCTCTATTCTATTCCATTGGTCTATATGTCTGTTTTTGTGCTAATACCAAACTGTCTTAATGATGACAGCTTTGTAGTAGAGGCTAAAGTCTGGGATTGTGATGCCTCCCGTTTTGGTTTTCTTCTTCCATATTACTTTGTCTATTTGGGGTTGCTGGCAGTTTTGAGATGCGTTGGCTTACAAATGCATCACCACTTCACATTTATCTCTATATGGTATTGTCTCCGTGTTGGTGTGTGTCTTTGTGTCTAAATTTCCCTGTCATAGAAGGTACCAGTCATGTTGAATTAGGGCTCACTTTCTTGACTTCTTCTTAACCAACTGCATCTTCAATGACCCTGTTTCTAAATACAGTCACGTTCTGAGGTACTGGGGGCTTGGATTCCAACACATGAAGTTTTGGAGAACAGAATTCAATCCATAACACTATCCATCTGTTAAAACCGAAATCATAATGTGGCTGATTTCTTATAATTTCCTCTTAAATTTGTCAGGGATTTATTGCCATGCTGCTATATACAGATCTATAGATTTGGGCATAATATTATATAATATTAATTATAGTAATTTATTTAAATTCTTATTAAATAGTAAAGTTTTGGATAAATTTTTCCTTTTTTAATATTACAAGTAACTAAGAAAAACATATTTGTTTAAAAAAATTTTTTTTAAATATGATTTTATTTATTTTTGAGAGAGAGACAGAACATGAGCACAGGAAGGGCAGAGAGAGGAGACAGAATTTGAAGCAGGCTCCAGGCTCTCAGCTGTCAGCATAGAGCCCCTCACGGGGATCAAACCCACAACCTGAAATGATGATCTGAGCTGAAGTTGGATGGTTAACCAACTTAGCACCTAGGCACCCCTGAGAAAAAACATATTTATTTATATATCTTTGTGTATGTGTGGATATTTCTTTTGAGATGGATACCTATGTTTAATTAATGAAGTAACACTTGTAAGCATTTTATATTTTGTTAGGCATAGCCAAATGTCTTGAACTTTAGACCTTTATCTCTGGTTGCGTTTTGCACCTCATACCCCCAACATTACACAAGTGCCACAAGGTGAGCATTTGCAAAAACTCTTTAATTTTTATAACTTACTCCCCACCCTTATCCCTTTGTCCCCTGAAGGTCCTTTCTTTACTGCCTTACTGAACTGTGGCACTTTCCAGGAGGCTGATCAGCCAATAAACAGAGGAAAATCCTAGATTTTCTTTACTTTCAGTTCCATCTTTATTTTGCAAAACACCAGAGGAATTTTCTAAAATACAGATTTGATAATATTGAGCCATTTCTCAAAAACAAACAAACAGGCAAACAAAACTTTCAAAGTTCATGTTTCTTTGCATGGTACACAAAATTATCCCTGACCAGCTTTAGATCACTGTTTCTGCTCTTTCACCTACCACACTCTTTACTCCATTTTTTAAAAATGTTTTATTTATTTCTAGGAGAGAGAGAGAGACAGCGTGAGCAGGGGAGGGTCAGAGAGAGAGGGAGTCACAGACTGAAACAGGCTCCAGGCTGTGAGCTGGCAGTCAGCACACAGCCCGACACGGGGGCTCAAACCCACGAACCGCGAGATCATGACCTAAGCGAAAGTTGGACGCTTAACCGACTAAGCCACCCAGGCGCCCCTCCTTTACTCCATTTTGAGTCCTATTGAACTCATTTTTAGTTCTAGGAACGTGACCTCTTTCATCCTTCCTCCCCTTGCTTACTACTTTCCTTTGCTTGTATGCAAAATACTCTCCCACCCTCACAGTTCACCTAGGAAGCTCCTTCTTATTCCTCAAGTAATTTCCCTGTTCCTCAGTTTTTACATTTAAGAATAACGATAAAAACAATACCTGCATCTTGGTTTTGTAGTAATTCAATGAGATAAACCTATTTAAAGTCATTTTCTTGCCTAAACATATAGTAAACCCTTAATAAATGTTAAATCTTCTTCCTCAATATTCTTTGTAACACATATTTGTAACCTAAGGCACATCGTTAGTAAACTTAAAAAAAAAAAAAAAAAACCCAGGGGCGCCTGGGTGGCTCAGTTGGTTGAATGTCAGACTTCAGCTCAGGTCATGATCTCAGTCTGTGAGTTCAAGCCCCACATCAGGCTCTATGCTGAAAGCTCGGAGCCTGGAGCCTGCTTCAGATTCTGTGTTTTCATCTCTCTCTGAACCTCCCCCACTTGTATTTGTCTCTCTCTCAAAAATAAATACATGTTAAATTTTTAAAAAATAATAATAATTTAACAGTGTAGTACACGGCAAAATATCTGTGCTCAGTGAATGTAGAACTGAATTGAATGGATTGCTTGAGACCGAGATGTACAATGTTGGCTACATCTGTCTAATCAAGTGGAGTGGTTGGTAGAATTAATTGTTCAACTCCTAAACATTTTGTTATGCACTCCATGTACCCATCACTCAGTCTCAATGGTTATTAATGCTTTGATAATTCAGATGTGACTCATTCTTAACAAAACCATCCTGTGCTTGTAACCATTGTCACTTCATGGTGAACTGCTCCTCAAACATCTATTTCATAATCTTTTCTAGTCCTTTTCTGGAAATGATGGCAAAGCCCGCCATTTTGTAACTTTCAAAATAGTCTTTCTTTTCCTTTTGGATGACTATCTTCAGTCTTCTGGAATGTTCTTCCTCGTTGCCAATGTCTTAGTCTGTTCAGGCTGCTGTAACAAAAATATCATTGTCTGGATGACTCAAACAACAAACAGTTATATCTCACAGTTCTGGAGCCTGGAAGCCCAACATCAGAGTGCCTGTAAATCATTTGATATTTGGTGAGACCTCTCTTCTTGGCTTTCAGACAGCCACCTTCTTGCTGTGCTCTCACATGGCAGTAGAGGCATGGGAACTCTCTTGGGTCTGTTTTACAAAGGTGCTAATCCCATCATGAAGAGTCTACCCTTAAGACCTACCTACCTCTTAAAGGCCACACTTCCTAATACTATCACATTGAGGATTGCGATTTCAACATACGATTTTGAGAGGACACAAACATTTGGTTCAAAACAGCCAATAATTCTGCAAACCTCTTCTACATGTTAAATAGAGTCCATCTGATAAAATTATTCTTAACTGGAAATAAAGTTCATACTATAAGTCCCTCAGAACTTGCCTTGCCTTTTACTCATCTATCTTGGGCTTTATGCCCTCTTTGTCTTGCTTATTCTATCTTTCTAACTATGATTCATCCTTGACTGGGTAAATAAGTCCTTCTGTTTTCATTTGATCACCTGCTCATGCTGCTTTCTATGTTTCTATTTCTCCTGATTCTAAGACATCTTGGAGCTTAAAAACATATCATTGTTAAGGGTTGTGGCAAGATGGAATGATTGCATGAAATGTTCTTAAATCAAGGTTTTGTTGAAGGCCTAGCATATGTGGCTTTCTGTATACTGTATACCACCCTCTGAGCTTCTCTGCTCAGTGATGCAGCTCTCTACTTTAGAGCCCTCATGCTTCTGTTGAGTGATAGAATATGTTCAACTTGACCCACGTGTAATACACCAAAAATCTTAATCCCACGAGTGTAAGGCAAATCTAGAGCTTTATGCTCTGAGAGACCTCTTCCAATGCAGAAGCAAGAATGATATGGAAAGAAGGGGCAACAGAGGAGAGATGGCACTAGAACGCTTAAGTCTGGGTACCGTATCTATAAACACCTGCTCTTTGACCATAAGAGAAACATATACTTTGATAAACCTCAGATTTCTAATCTGTAAAACATATATAATAGTTACTGTTGCACTGCTACCTGCTCAGGTAATGTGAGAGTTAAATAAGGCAAGTCTCAGCAGTGTGGTAGGAATTATCAGTGAGAGATAACCTGGGGTGTATTTCTGGGAAATGTGGTGGTAGGGAGGATGCATGGTAGAGGGAATGTGCATAAGAAGGAAGAAGGAAGTGGAAGGAATCTGGATTCGTTTGCTTTTGCTCTGTCTCTTCTAATGATCCCAGCCAAACATCTGCTGAGACTTATTTGTCTTTCTTATGTGGCCAGAGACAAGGAGTCATGCTCTCCTCAGATTGTATCCAAGATGCTGACTCCTTGAAATTGAAGGATGCATCTTTTTGTATAAGATGAGATCCTTTTGGTGAGGTAGCTGTGCAATGTTCTAAGAAGCCTGAACATTGAGGACTCTTGTCTTTGTTCCTTCTCCAGGTTGATGAATTCTGGACTTACATCAGGTTGCTGTCCAGCTCTGTCCTCAGTGCTCAGCACTAACCAGAAGCTCACACACCTTTACCTACAGGGCAATGCTCTTGGAGACACCGGGGTGAAGCTACTCTGTGAGGGCCTCTTGCAACCCAGCTGCAAGCTTCAGATATTGGAGTAAGTCCCTTAGCTTATTTGTTTTAAATTTTTGTGTATTTATTTTTGAGAGAGAGAAAGGCAGAAAGAGGGAGAGAGAGAGGATTGTAAGCAGGCTCTGCACTGTCAGTGCAGAGTCCAATGTGGGGCTTGAACTCACACACCATGAGATCATGACCTGAGGTGAAACAAAGAGTCAGAGGGTTAACTGACTGAGACACCCAGGCACTTATTACAATGATGGGGATTCATGGTGACTAAGGTGTGTGTGTGGGGGGAGGGCTAATGTAGGATGATTTGTACCTGAGAAGTAATGGTGTTCTCCTAAGATCTGGCTTATTAGGGGATCATGTGCCTGGGAGGAATTCTACTTCTCACTGCTGTAAAGGTAAATACTGGATTTGGATTTGCGGATTTCACCACAAAAGAATAGGGTGATATGGCACTTGTGTTTTAGGGAAATTTGGGGAGAGGCATAGAATTGAGGAAAAATAAATTCACAAACTACTGTTACTAATTTGATGTGCACAATCTAGCAGACTGGAAAAAAAAATACTTTCATCTGAAAAGGAAGGAATAGTAACCATGGGCACAGAGGATTATTCTAAGTTTGTTAATCCTGTTCTTTTTGTGCATTTGAAATACTGCAGGCTGAGATCTGGAACACCTTGTGGGATGGCTAAGGGGACTTTTTTTTTTTTTTTTAATTACCCTGTTGCTTGCAGATTGGACAACTGTAGCCTCACCTCACACTGTTGCTGGGACCTTTCCACACTTCTGACCTCCAACCAGAGCCTGCGGGACCTGAGCCTGGGCAACAATGACTTGGGTGATCTGGGGGTCATGCTGCTCTGTGAGGTGCTGAGGCAGCAGGGTTGCCTCCTGAAACGCCTGAAGTAAGTGTGCTCTGCAGAGATTCGCATGGTGGGGTTCAGAGTATGAAGGACATGTTGACGAGTTATCAAAATCCAGGAGGGCTTCATTTGTACTCAGACTGAGGTTGGGTTTTTAAATTTTTTTTTAACATTTATTTATTGTTGAGAGTCAGAGAGAGACAGTTCATTAGCAGGGGAGGGGCAGAGAGAGAGGGAGACACAGAATCCAAAGCAGGCTTCATGCTCCGAGCTGTCAGCACAGAACCAGATGAGAGATCATGACCCGAGCCAAAATCAGATGCTTAAGCGACTGAGCCACTCAGGGGCCTCTGGTTTATTTGTTTGTTTGTTTGTTTATATGGTCATATGAGTCATTAGCCACATAACTAAATTCATCCAGACTTCATGCAGGCATTAACTTTGAATAATCGTTTCAGTTCAGTGTGAAAAGTTTCCATTCATTTTCCTGAAAGAAACCGAAGCCCCAGTGAAAGTGGCCAGATAGAATAACATGGCTATGCAAGGGACTGGACTTTGCAGAACTGGAGGAGTCCATGGTTCATTGAAATTGCCAAGGTCTTTGCACAGTTGGGGTTGTAAGGTCTTGTTTTTGAGGATTTCCAAATGGGAAGAGAGTTTCAGAATCAGCAAGATTAGAAATTCCATAGACTTCAGTTTATCTGCATTGTGTTGCATTTCCTTATTAGTGACACCAGTGAGGTACTCATTACCTCTTGAGTAAGAACTCCCTAATGAGTTTCCTGGCTTTGTCAGCCAGGACAGTCACAGTTTACACTGAAGACATTTCCCTCACTTGTCTCTAGGGGCAATACCATGGATTTTCTTCTAGTTCATGAGCTGTTTCTGCTCAGTCTCCTATGTGGATTCTCTTTATCATCCTGACCTGCACATGCTGGATCCCCAGGACTCAATCATTGAGCTAATTTTTCTTCTCTAAACTTTATCTTGTGTTTACATCATCTAGTCTTCTGGCCTTATCATATATATGCTGTGCCACCCAATTTATACCTACATGAATTCCATGTCCAAATGCTAGTCTGACCTTTCCATTTGTATGTCTAATAAATAAATCTTCTAAACTTTACATGTCCAAGTCCAAATCTGTATCATCCCCTTCTGTCTAACACCTTCTTCTTCCCCATCTCCACCAATGGTTATTCATTGTGAATTGCTCAGGCCAAAAAAATATCCTGTTTCACCTTTGACACCTTGTTTCTTATGCACATGTCCAACTTGTTGGCATGTCCTGATAGTTCTGCTTTCATAACATGCCTGCTTGTGGACCTCTTCTTGCCAGCTTCATGGCTCCCACTCTGGTTCAAGCCATTGTCCCCTCTTGTCTGGATTGTTCTGGTGGCTTTCTGCCAGGTAGTATTCTTACCATGGCAGAGGGAGGCTGTAACGTGTAACTAAAACATGAGTCAGGGGCACCTGGGTGGCTCAGCCAGTTAAGCATCTGACTCTTGATTTTGGCTCAGGTCATGATCTCATGGTTTGTGGGCTTAAGCCCCACAACAGGCTCTGTGCTGATAGTGTGGAACCTGCTTTGAATTCTCTCTTTCCCTATCTCTACACCGACCCTGCTTGCTTGCTCTCTCTCTCAAAACAAACAAACAAACGAACATTAAAAAAACATGAATCAGTGATCATATCATTCCTACCAACATGCTCTAGTGACTTCTTATCACATTCCGAGTAAGATCCACAAACTCATTGTATTGTGTAAAGCCTCATGTGATCTGGCCCTTGTTGCTTTTGCAAATTCATCTTCTCCTAATCCTTGTTCCTTGTGCTTCACTGATCTCCTTGCAGTTTTGCAAAAATATTTTCACTTCCAGAACTTTTCATGTGCTGTTCCATCTGCCTGGAACTCTCTCCCCTTTGATATCCACATGTCTTGTTCTCATGTATCCTTAAATTCTCTGCTTAAAGGTTTTTGTGTGTCTGTCTCTAACTATCCTAGTGAAAATAACAGACCAGTTGATCCTTCTGGTTTTTAGTTTTTTGTTTTTTTTGGTTATTTTCCTCCATAGTATTAATCAGCAACATACATACATACTATATATTTTCTTGTTCATTTATTATCTATATCTTACCAAATAATATGAATTCTATATTATAACAGGGACTTCTGTTTTTGTTCACGACCTCAAGGCTAAGAACCCATTGGAATACAGGTTCGAATAAACAGAAATTTAGATCAGCATTGCATCATTATGCAGAGACAGTGGAGCATGTTTGCTACAGGAAAAGCTAACATTCTCAGAGCTAAGAGAAATAGAGGGACAAAGGGCAGGATATGTCAGGATGAAGCCTGGGAGATTGATGTACATAGACTCACTGACCCACCCCAGAAGGACTCTCTGGAGATAAGGGACAGGTTTGAAATAGACTGAAGAGACCATGGATCCAATCAACCTATTTCATTAGCTCAGGCTGCCTTACACAAACAGACATTTATTTCTCACAGTCTTGAGATATGGAAAATCTAAGATCACAGTGCCAACTAATTCTGCTTCTAGTGAGAGCTTTCTTCTAGGCTTGCAGAGGGCTGTCTTCTTCCTGTGTCCTTACGTGGCAGAGAGAAAGACAGGGTCAGAGAGACAGAGTGTGTGCATCTCTTATCATAATGGCAGTGATGCCATCATCAGCACCCACCCCCATGACCTCTCTAACCCTAATTATACCCCAATGGCCCTATTTCCAAATACATCACATTGAGGATTAGGGCTTCAGTGTATGAATTTTGGAGAAATACAAACATTCATTCAGTTCATAACACAACCAAACCAAGATTGTTAGAAATGATGCAGAACAAATGGTATGATTTCTTAGCTAAGTTGGAAGGGAAACTTACAAAAATAAAAAGAGACAAGTGAGAAGAACATATCAAAGAACACTTGAGAGGCATACAAAACAATTGCAGCATGTGAGTTTCATATGGCTCCCACTTAAATGAACATAATATAAAAGTAAGTGTATCAGTCAGTTGAAGAAACTCAAACACTGATTTGATATATGTTGATAATAAGAAATTATTGCTAACTTAAAATTTTTTTTAAGTTTATTTTGAGAGAGAAAGAGACAGCTTGAGCAGGGGAGAGGCAGAGAAAGAGGGAGAGAAACCCAAGCAGGTTCCACACTGTCAGTACAGAGGTTGACACAGGGCTCAAACTCATGAACTATGAGATCCTGACTTGAGCTGAAATCAAGAGTCAGGTGCTTAACCCACCGAGCCACCCAAGTGTTAACTTTTTAAAGTGGCATTGTGGTTGTGTTTTTAAAAGAGTTCATTTAGTGTCACACAGTGAAATATTTATAGATGCATGAAATGCTGTGTTTGTAATAATCCATTGATGTGAGGAGTAGGGAGATGATAGATAAAACAAGATTGAACATGAGTTATTCATTGTCAAATCTGGGTAATGGGCATATGATGATTCCTTATACTATTTTCTCTAAATTTACACATGTTTAAACATTTCCAAACTTGAAAGTTAATGTAACAGAAACAACATTTGGCGTGAAGTGTAGCATCAGAGAGCTTAGAAGTGTGTTAGGTTAAGAGAAGGAGATGAGATTTATTGGCAAAAAATCTCTGAGAGTGTTCTTTGAAGAGTATAACCAAAGGCTCTCTATTTGCTTTGTACAGGTTGTGTGGGATGTATTTCAATTATGATACAAAATGTGCATTAGAAATACTTCAAGAAGAAAAGCCTGAATTAACCATTGTCTTCGAGCCTTCCTGGTAGTAGTAGGAGCTGGCGGCCAGATGCCAATGTTCTGGCTCCCTGCCGTCCCAGTGTGGACAAGTGGAAGGAAGCACTCCTCCATCCAGGGTCAAGACCATCACTCTGCGATTCTTCTGGTCCAGTGTGGGACAGCGAAATCTTGTGTTGGTGCATTTGTGTTGAGAATGTGAGCATCTCCTGTACCCCTGGCTTGAAGACACCAGGACCATGGAACCATCCAAATGATGTGGTTCTCATTGTACAAACTTAGTTGAAGGATATGTTCCTCTTGGTGACCTCATATAACTAACTCATTTAAGAAAACACGTTTTCTGTGTTTTTCTTATTTTTCCTCTCTTTAAATCTTTCCCTCATATCTTTTTTAACCCCTCTTTGTTCTGTTTACTTTCACCCATATCATCACACTTAAATTCTATCCTTTAACTGATGGTAACAGAAAAAGTAAACTCTATATTATGTTGCAATTTTGTGGCAGCAACTTATTTATTTAAAATTTTTGTAACAGGTATATTTTCTAAGAAAATAATTCATGTTTATTGTAGTTGGTTGAAAATTCAGAAAATATAAAACCTTTTTGTATTTATTGATTTAAATTGTTTCTTTTCTTAATTTTAAAAGAAGGTGACTAGAAATGTTTTAACTTTATAGATAAACTAAATTGCTTTATGCATTTAAAAAATCTCTTTACCAAATGATTCGGTTGTAATACATGGGGGGGAGGGCAATCACTTTGCCCTAACTGATGGTTGAAATTTCAGCTCTGGTAGGACAGGAAGTTGAAAATTATGTCCAGGACAGTTTTAGAGTAGATGAAGCCTATAATAATAAATAGAAGTATTATGTAGAAAATACATTTTGTCTTTAATCATAAGAGCTTATCTTGGATTTATCAAAGGAGCAGTTTGTCTGCCACTCTTTGCATAGCATTAAATCATTAATAAATATTGATTAATTGCTTCTCCACACATGGGGCAACTCTTGAACCACATGGAATTGTTGAAGATGGAAACTTGCCTCTTCTGTCAAACGAACCATCCAGATTCTGCTACTCAAAGTATGGCTTATGGACTGTTGATATAAGGAGCTTGTGCAAGAATATAAATTAATCCCATTACTAAGTATGCTTTTTAGACAAGCTGATTAATTTTCTTGGTGAGACAGTCTCAATAAAGGAAGCAGTATTTGATTTGTATTCTGTTGCAAACTTTTTGGTTTTCTAGAACCAGCACTTCTTAGTAACTGTGGTCTAGATTTTTGTTTTTTTGCATCTGGGTGAAGTGAACTATTATAGACTGTCTTTCTGCTGCAAGCATCTGGACACACAGGGTAAAATGTAATAAAATGTAATTAAAATACAGTGAAGCTGGAAAGAGGAAAAAAACTTCTGGGAACACAGGACTTAAAAGTGAGTTAAGAATTTACTCCTCAATGACCAGAGGAATATCTGAATAAATATAAATCCCACAATATGACTATTAATTTGGAAATATCTATGAGTCTTTCCACACCAGTAGAACTAAAAAAATAGGTAAAGTTGCTGGATAGAAGATCAATATATAAACATCAACAGCATGCTATTGGAAAAAAATATTCTCAATCATCATAATAAAGATTGGATCAGGTATGAAGCAGCAGCACATGCTAACATCTAAAGAGAAGTTTAAATGAAGAGCAGGATAGTTGTGTAGTCTGAAAGTCATATCTCCACAGTTGGCTAATCAGTTGCAAAAGAAAAATAGTAACTTTATAAAAAAGAGCAATTAGATAGTACCCTGACCACCTAATAAAAAGATCAATGGGTGCAAATGGATGTCTATTTTTGAGTAAGACAACTTGAAAAGGAACTATTGTTACTTGTGTGTAATTCTGGCTGAGAATACATACGCAGAATCTGATTATCAGGAAACACCAGATCAACTCTATGGGAGGAAGTTTTACTAAAAAGGGGAGTTCTATTATTTTTATTATTTATTATTATTATTTTGAGAGAGTGAGAGTGAGTGGAGGGAGGAGAGGCAGAGGGAGAGAGAGAATATCAAATAGGCTCCACACTCAGTGTGGAGCTCAATGTAGGCCTAATCCCATGACCCTGGGTCATGACCTGACCTGAAATCACTCAACTGACTGAGTCACCCAGGCTTCCCACCATTGTGGTTTTGATTTATATTTCCCTGATGATGAGTGATATTGAGAGCATCTTTTCATGTGTGTGTTAGCTACCTAGATGTCTTCATTGGAAAAATGTCTATTCATGTCTTCTGCTCATTCCTTAACTAGACTCTTCAGGGGAGGTGTTGAGTTTGGTAAGTTGTTTCTTAGGTTTTGTTTTTATTTTTGTTTTTTACAGATGTTGGATACTAACCCTTTATCTGATACATCATTTGCAAATATCTTCTCCCATTCTGTAGGCTGACTTTAGTTTTTTGATTGTTTCTTTCACTCTGCAGAGATTCTTTTTTAACTTGATGAGGTCTCAATTGTTCATTTTGCTTTTATTTCCTTTGCCTCCCGAGACGTGTCAAATAAAAAGTTGCTGCGGCCTCAGACAAAGACGTTGGTGCCTGTTTTCTCCTCTAAGATTTTGATGGTTTCCTACAAAGATACATTTTAAAAGTAGAGCTAAATGTACAGTAATGTAACTATAGTTAACAATA
Organism: Hyaena hyaena; assembly: GCF_003009895.1. NCBI lineage: Eukaryota > Metazoa > Chordata > Mammalia > Carnivora > Hyaenidae > Hyaena > Hyaena hyaena. The sequence continues at coordinate 349,206 of NW_024081412.1, forward strand.
CTGTATTGTATTCTTGAAATTTGCTAAGAAGGTAGATCTTAAGTGTTCTCATCACACACCCACATACACAACAATGTATAAGGGTGACTGTGAAATGATGAACGTGTTAGTAGCTTGATTGTGGTAATTATTTCACAATGTATACTCATTTCAAAACATCACATTATACACTATATATAAATATTATATATATAAATAAATAAACTTGGATAAAAAAGACAACAAATTGCATTGCATGACATGTAAGCATATTGACACAGATCACCAAACTAACAGAATGGAATTAGAATAAGAGCATATTGTTTCTTTTGGGGAGAAAAATCAATGTGTAAACCATTTAGAAGAAAATAGAGCCAAATATCTGAGATATCCATGCAGCTGCACATGGATACAATATAATTAATCAGTGGACCACTTATCTCTCTTTGCCTATCAGCCTGGCAGCTTCTGTGACAGTGCGTAGGGCACTTGCAGACCTGCCTCAGGCTCAATCTGCCAGTGCAACAAAGCTAGTGACCTGCGGGGCTATCTTTGACCAAGGGGGTGGGGGCCATTATGAAGACTCCCACTCTCTTTCTGAGATAACATTCTACAAACCCTTCAGAAGACCTTGGTGGGTCTGAGTCCTTGTATTTAGCTGTAGGGGACAATTTATTAGGCCTCCCTTGTATTCGTTTTCCTTTTGCTACGGGTTGTATTGTGTCTCCTCATCCCACCCAGGCCATTCCAATTCACATGTTAAAATCCTAACCCCCAGTACCTCAAAGTGTGACCTTACTTGGAAATAGATCCATTGCAGATGTAATTAGTAAAGGTGGAAATATGGTGGACTAGGATGAGTCCTAATTTATCCCTAATGTGACTTGATATAAAAAAGTGGAATTTAGATACAGACACACACATGGGGAAAACACCATGTAAAGGCATAGTTCTACAAGCTGTGTGATGTCAAGGATTTCCAGTAGACCACCAGAATCTAGGAGAGAAGCATGGAACCATTCTTCCTCATTGCCCTTTGAAGGAACCACCTGTGCTGGCATATTTCTAACCTCCACAACAGTGAGGTGATACATTTGTATCATTTAAACCACACAGTCTGTGGCAGCCTTAGTAAAAGGAATACAGCCTATAACAGCAAAATGTATAGTCAGGTTGAAATGGCACCATTCACTCCCAGAATTGAGGCTATCACTGGGATTCAATGGACCTTTCCTAGTGACCAGATTTGAAGAAATGTTTGTAGGAATGAAGGAGGCCCACCCTACCAAATATGTCCTCATGTTAATTAATTACAACTGCAGTGATACTTTTTCAAATGAGATTATATTCTGAGGAGCAAGGGATTAGGATTTCAATGAATGAAATCTGGGAAACACAATTCTAACTCATAAATGTACCCTCTACCCAAATTCCTGTTCTTTTCACATATAAAATATATTCACTGCTTCCCAATGTTCGCCCAAAGTCCTATCCCATTCCAGCATCCAATTTCATATAAATATCATCTAAATCGGATTTAGGTGAGATTTGAAGGATGATACATCTTTTCCAGCTGTGAATGTGTAAAGTCAGGCATCATACTATGTGCTTCCCAAATGCAGTGGTGGGGCAGATGTAGGATAGATGTCCCCATTCCAAAGAAGAAGAATCAAAAGTGAAATAGGAGTCATGGGTCCCAAGCAAGTATGCGACCCAACAGGGCAGATTTCATTAGATTCTAAGGCTTGATAATAATCTTCTGTGCTATGCTCTGCCCTCCTCGCCTGGTCCCTGGAACTAAGGAAGACACAATCCCACCCCTGGGACTGCACCCTCTGGGCCCGATGGCCATGGAAGCCTTGTCCAACTCTGAACCCACTTTGGGATTATTCTTTCCTTTTCTTGAAGGTTAATGTATATTTCCAGATACATAGCTTCGTTGACCCTTTTCCTACCTGTAGAAACTTACCTGGACAGCATTCCCTCATTTCATTCTGTATCTCTCTTCCTAAACTTCCAAGCTGTCAGTGCTTCTGTGGATAAAACATTCACAAAAATGTTGTTGGTCTCCTGTACAATTCACAGGGGTCCAAACCATCAGAAAGGAAGGTCTTTCATAGATCTTTCCCATATACCACACCTCTATTCCTGACTTCACCTAAGATGGTTGATTTGATAATGTCATTGTTGGATTGTGAAAGTGATATGTATAGGTATGTGTAAATATAAATAAACCACTATTTAAGTTAGTAAGGTACGGTTTAAAGATTTACTTTTTATCTATAGTCAATTAGATTAAGATGTCTTAATGTTCTAGTGCTGTGTCTAGTGGCTCCACCTAGTGGATCTGCTTATTTTTCTTTTTCTTTTTCTTTTTTTTTTTTTATTCATTTATTTTTTTTTTTTTACAAATAGTTTATTGTCAAATTAGTTTCCACATAACACTCAGTGCTGATCCCCACAAGTGTCCTCCTCCATGCCCATCCCCCCTCCCCCCCACATCCATCAGTCCTCAGTTTTTGTCAGCATTCAAGAGTCTCTCATGGTTTGCCTCTCTCCCTTTCGCCCACCATTTCCGCCCTTCTTCTCCCCCTTGTTCCTCCGTCAAGTTCCTCCTAATCCTCCTATACGTGCAAAATATGATATTTGTCCTTCTCTGCCTGACTTATTTCACTCAGCATAACACCCTCAAGGTCCATCCATGTTGCTACACATGGCCAGATTTCATTGTTTCTCATTGCCATGTAGTATTCCATGGTATAGATAAACCACATCTTCTTGATCCATTCGTCCGTTGATGGACACTTAGGCTCTTTCCATGTTTTAGCTATTGTGGAGAGTGCTGCTATGAACATTGGGGTACATGTGCTCCTATGCCTCAGCATTTCTGTATCCCTTGGGTAAATTCCTAGCAGTGCTATTGCTGGGTCATAGGGGAGTTCTATTGTTAGTTTCCTGAGGAACCTCCACACTGTTTTCCAGAGGGGCTGTACCAGTTTACATTCCCACCAACAGTGTAGGAGGGTGCCCGTTTCTCCACATCCTCGCCAGCATCTAGAGTTCTCTGATTTGCTCATTTTAGCCACTCTGACTGGCGTGAGGTGGTATCTCAGTGTGGTTTTGATTTGTATTTCCCTGATGAGGAGGGATGCTGAGCATCGTTTCATGTGTCTGTTGGCCATCTGGATGTCCTCTTTGGAGAAGTGTCTGTTCATGTCTTCTGCCCATTTCTTCACTGGGTTGTTTGTTTTTCGGGCGTGTAGTTTGGTGAGTTCCTTATAGATTCTGGATATTAACCCTTTATCTGATATGTCATTTGCAACTATCTTTTCCCATTCCGTTGGTTGCCTATTAATTTTCTGGGTTGTTTCCTTGGCTGTGCAGAAGCTTTTAATCTTGATGAGGTCCCAACAGTTTATTTTTGCTCTTGATTCCCTTGCTTTTGGGGATGTGTCAAGTAAGAAGTTGCTGCGGTGGAGGTCAAGGAGGTTGTTTCCTGCTTTCTCCTCTAGGGTGTTGATAGTTTCCTGTCTCACGTTCAGGTCCTTTATCCATTTTGAGTTGATTTTTGTGCATGGTGTGAGAAAATGATCTAGTTTCATTCTTCTGCATGTTGCTGTCCAGTTCTCCCAACACCATCTGTTAAAAAGGCTGTCTTTTTTCCATTGGATATTCTTTCCTGCTTTGTCAAAGATCAGTTGGCTGTATACTTTTGGGTCCACTTCTGAGTTCTCAATTCTGTTCCATTGGTCTATGTGTCTGTTTTTGTGCCAATACCATACTGTCTTGAGGATGACAGCTTTGTAGTAGAGGCTGAAGTCTGGGATGGTGATACCTCCCGTTTTGGTTTTATTTTTCAGTATTACTTTGGCTATTCGGGGTCTTTTGTGGTTCCATACAAATTTTTGGATAGTTTGTTCTAGTTTTGAGAAGTATGCTGGTGCAATTTTGATTGGAATTGCATTGAATGTGTAGAGTGCTTTAGGTAGTAATGACATCTTAACTATATTTATTCTTCCTATCCATGAGCATGGAATGTTTTTCCATTTCTTTGTGTCTTCTTCAATTTCCTTCATAAGTTTTCTATAGTTTTCATCATACAGATCTCTTGTATCCTTGGTTAGGTTTATTCCGAGGTATTTTATGGTTTTTTGTGCAATTGTGAATGGGATCAGTTTCTTGATTTCTCTTTCTGTTGCTTCATTATTGGTGTATAAAAATGCAACCGATTTCTGTACGTTGATTTTGTACCCTGCAACTTGGCTGAATTCTTGGATCAGTTCTAGTAGGCTTCTGGTGGAGTCTGTCGGGTTTTCTATGTAGAGTATCATGTCATCTGCGAAGAGTGAAAGTTTGACTTCCTCTTTGCCAATTCTGATGCCTTTGATTTCCTTTTGTTGTCTGATGGCTGATGCTAGGACTTCCAGCACTATGTTAAACAACAGTGGTGAGAGTGGACATCCCTGTCGTGTTCCTGATCTCAGGGGGAAAGCTCTCAGTTTTTCCCCGTTGAGGATGATGTTAGCTGAAGGCTTCTCATAGATGGCTTTGATGATGTTTAAGTAGGTTCCTTCTATCCCAACTTTCTCGAGAGTCTTTATTAAGAAGGGATGCTGTATTTTGTCAAATGCTTTTTCTGCATCTATTGACAGGATCATATGGTTTTTATCTTTTCTTTTATTGATATGATGGATCACATTGATTGATTTGCGAATGTTGAACCAGCCCTGTAACCCAGGAATGAATCCCACTTGATCTTGGTGGATGATTCTTTTGATATGCTGCTGGATTCGATTTGCAAGGATCTTGTTGAGAATTTTTGCATCCGTATTCATCAAGGATATTGGCCTATAGTTCTCTTTTTTTGTTGGATCTCTGTCTGGCTTGGGAATCAGAGTGATGCTGGCTTCATAAAATGAGTCCGGGAGTTTTCCTTCGACTTCTATTTTTTGGAATAGCTTGAGAAGAATTGGGATTAATTCTGTTTTAAATGTCTGGTAGAATTCCCCAGGGAAACCATCAGGTCCAGGGCTCTTATTTGTTGGGAGATTTTTGATCACTGATTCGATTTCTTCACTCGTTATGGGTCTGTTCAGGTTTTCTATTTCTTCCCGTGTGAATTTTGGTAGTGAGTGTGTGTTTAGGAATTTGTCCATTTCTTCTAAGTTGTCCAATTTGTTGGCATATAATTTTTCATAGTATTCCCTGATAATTGCTTGTATTTCTGAGGGGTTGGTTGTAATAAGTCCATTTTCATTCATAATTTTGTCTATTTGGGTGCTCTCTCTTTTCTTTTTGATAAGCCTGGCTAGAGGTTTGTCAATTTTGTTTACTTTTTCAAAAAACCAACTCTTGGTTTCATTGATCTGTTCAATTGTTTCTTTGGTCTCTATGTTGTTTATTTCTGCTCTAATTTTTACTATTTCTCTTCTTCTACTGGGTTTAGGGCGTTCTTGTTGCTCTGCCTCTAGCTCCTTTAGGTGAGCTGTTAGATTTTGGACTTGTGCTTTTTCTAATCTCTTGAAATAGGCCTGGAGAGCAATGTACTTTCCTCTTAGGACTGCCTTGGCCGCATCCCATAGATTTTGAATTGTTGTGTTTTCATTTTCATTTGTTTCCATATATTTTTTAATTTCCTCTCTAATTGCCTGATTGGCCCATTCATTCTTTAGAAGGGTGTTCTTTAACCTCCATGTTTTTGGCGGTTTTCCAGACTTCTTCCTGTAATTGATTTCAAGTTTCAAAGCATTGTGATCTGACAGTGTGCATGGTATGATCTCTATTCTTTTATATTTATTGAGGGCTGCTTTATGTCCCAGTATGTGATCTATCTTGGAGAATGTGCCATGCGCACTTGAGAAGAAAGTAAATTCCCTGGCCTCAGGATGTAAAGTTCTAAATATATCCGTCAGATCCATCTGGTCCAATGTGTCTTTCAAGTCCATTATTTCTTTAGTGATTTTCTGTCTGGTTGACCTATCCATTGCTGTAAGCGGAGTATTAAAGTCCCCTGCTATTAGCACATTCTTATCTATAAGCTTGTTTCTGTTTGTGATTAATTGTTTTAAATATTTAGGAGCTCCCATATTCAGTGCGTAGACATTTATCGTTGTTAGTTCTATAATGGATAGACCCTGTAATTATTATGTAATGCCCTCCTTCATCTGTTGTTATTGTCTTTAATGTAACGTCCAGTTCGTTTGGTGTAAGTATAGCTACTCTGGCTTTCTTTTGATTTTCAGTAGCATGTTATATATTTCTCCATCCCCTTACTTTTAATCTGAAGGTATCTTCCAGTAAAATGAGTTTCTTGTAGACAGCATATAGATGGAATTTTTTTTTTTTTACCCATTCTGCACCTGATGTCTTTTGATTGGAGCATTCAGCCCATTTACATTCAGTATTATTATTGAAATATGTGGGTTTAGAGTCTTTGTATCTTTAGTAGCGTTCATGTTTGTGGTGGTGTCTCTGGTATCTTTGTTCCTTGCAACATGTCCTTCAGAGCGTCCCCCTCAGGATTTCTTCTAGGGCTGGTTAGTGGTGACAAATTCTTTCAATTTCTGTTTATTTGGAAAGATTGTTATCTCTCCTTCTATTTTGAATGACAGGCTTGCTGGATAGAGGATTCTTGGCTGCCTATTTTTTCTGTTCATCACATTGAAGATCTCCTGCCATTCCTTTCTGGCCTGCCACGTTTCAGTAGATAGGTCTGTCACCACTCTGATAGGTTTCCCTTTGTATGTTAGGGCCCTTTTCTCCGTAGTTGCTTTCAAAATTCTCTCTTTGTCCTTATATTTTGCCATTTTTACTATGATATGCCATGCAGAAGATCGATTCAAATTACGACTGAGGGTGTTCTCTGAGCCTCTTATATTTCAACCTTTACTTCCTTCCCCAGGTTGGGGAAGTTTTCTCTAATTTATTTCAGGACTCCTTCAGCACCTTTCCCTCTGTCTTCCCCTTCTGGGATACCTATGTTCAAGATATTGTTGCATTTGACCGTATCGCTGAGCTCTCCAACTCTTCTTTCACATTCCTGGATCAGTTTGTGTCTCTTTTTGTCAGCTTCTTGTTTTTTTATATTAGTGTCTTCTAAATCACTTATTCTCCTTTCTGTCTCTTCAATCTGTGCATTGGAGGCCTCCAATTTATTATGTATCTCATTTATTGCATTTTTTAATTCTTCATGCCTATTTTTATTTTCCATTCTGTCTGTAGCCATAGTTTCTTTGATGTCCCCTATGCTTTTTTCAAGTCCAGGTATTAATTTTATGATTATTATTCTAAAATCTTGTTCAGTTATNAATGGTGTCTTCTAAATCACTTATTCTCCTTTCTGCCTCTTCAATCCGTGCATTGGAGGCCTCTAATTTATTATGGATCTCATTTATTGCATTTTTTAATTCTTCATGCCTATTTTTATTTTCCATTCTGGCTGTAGCCATAGTTTCTTTGATGTCCCCTATGTTTTTTTCAAGCCCAGCTATTAATTTTACCATTATTATTCTAAAATCTTGTTCAGTTATGCTACTTATATCTGTTTTGAGCAGTTCATTAGCTGTCAATTCTTCTTGTAATTTCTTTGGAGGAGAGCTCTTTTATTTCATCATTTTAGTTAGCTTTCTGGCTCTTGTTAGTTAAAGACTTGTTTTGCTCTCTGCACCTTGAGCGCTGCTGTACCCAAGAAGATTCTTTGACTGTCCACGCCTATCCTTTCAGAGAGTGTTTTTTGAATGGTATCTCTTGGTCTTTCTTGTTGAAACCTTCATTATTTTATTTTCCTACTCGTAATGATATTTGAGACTCTCCACCATGTGTACTTTGGCTTATTTCTTGAGGTAGCCCTGGAGAAGAAAATAGACAGAAAAACACACAGGGAGCAGGGGCTCAAAAACGCAGAGACAAAAGCAACTAACATGCAAACTGAAAAGGAAAACGAAAAAGTTAAGAGAAAAGACAGAGGAGGGAGGCCGAATAATAGAGAATAAAAAATACATAAAAAGGTCAAAAAGAAGAAAAGAAAAGGAAAAAAGAAGAAAACCGATGGGCACAGAATGGTTTAAAGCATATAACTGGATTTCCCAGCTACAGTTAAATAGCCAGGTCTATGAAGTGCTGATTGAAGAGCATAGAGAAAGAGAGAGAAGACAGGGTGGGGATAAGGCAAAATTGGAAACAGAATGAACAGGCAGAAGGGATAAGAAGCTTTTTTCAAAGAGCTAAAGGGTAGAATATGGTTGGATAGGTGAGAGAAGGACGCTGGTGTTATCCAGAGAAACTATATAGTCTAATTACTCCTGAGAGAAAGAGATGAAAAGGTCATTAGGTGTAGAATTTACATGTACAGAATGGACTAGATGCGACTGTTTAAGCAAGCTGGTGGCCAGAGTTAATCAGGTCAGTGTTCGGGGGAAAAAGAGAAAAAGAAAAAGAAAAAAAAAAGGGAGGAGGGCAGCTCTCTAGCAGGGATGGGCATGGTGTGATCCATTGCATCAGGAGGAAGCTCTGCCTTAGCGGTTGTGGGGAGGAGAGTAGCGGTGCACCAGTCCCTTCTTGAACCAAGCGCTGCACCTTGCTTTTTTGGGTGTGTAAACTCCCTGTGCTGGGTGGGTCGCGCTCTTTTACCCAAGCCAGGCCTAGTTTCCAAGTCCCCGTCCGTGTGCCCAACTGAAATTGCCGTAAACACAACCTTGCAGGCGATCCCCTCAGGGCAATTCCAAGCCCCGTGCCTAGGCCTGGGGATGGAGCCAGAAGCCGCTGCTCCCATTCTTCCGGGTCGGGTTGGCGAGCTAGAGTGGGGGTTTGCCTGCAGGGCGTGTCTGGCCCGCTGGAGAGAGGGAAACCAGGTCCCTCTTTATCTCATCACCTGAAACACGAACTCGCAGGCAAATCTCCCAGTTTTAAGCCCTTTGCCTTCCCTCTAGAGTTCTAGCCAGCTAGGAGCAGGAGGTACGTGCGCTTCCAGGAATCCAGCCGAGCCAGGAGTACAAAGGAGCAGTGGTGCGCTTGCAGCCCCTCCAGGACGAGTTGCTGTGTGGGGACCTGGCACGCAGGGATTTGGGGCGCATGGTCCTTCTGTGCCCTGAGCGGAGGTTTTTCTGTTTCCCAGTGACAGGGAATGTATCTTGAGTAGTTTCGAACTCTCTCTTTTTCCCTTCTCACTCCCCACAGAGGGGGATCCCTCCCGTCCCTCCAGTCTCCGATTCTGGCCTGATTTTATCTTCCCCAGCTCGCACTCACGTTAGAAGGCTTTCTCAGTGGATTCTGCGTCCTTTCTCTCCCAATCTATTGGGTTCTGTAAGGTTTCCTATGGCTTCAGATCTTTTCTGTGTGAGATATGGAGAAGAGTGCAATGCACAGAGCTCTCTACTTCTCCACCATCTTGCCCCCAGCTCCTTGGTTCTCTATTCTATTCCATTGGTCTATGTGTCTGTTTTGTGCCAATACCATACATACAGTCTTCATGATTTCAGCTTTGTAGTAGAGGTTAAAGTCTGGAATTGTGATGCCTTCCACTTTAGTTTTCTTTTTCAATATTACTTTGCTATTTGGGATCTTTTGTGAACTTCCTTGACGTTACATCTCTACTTTATTTTATATATAAAATCTTCATTCCTAAGCACATTGACATCATTATATATTTACTTTATATATTTGTCATATCTATCTATCTATCTATCTATCTATCCATCTATCAATGATTTATCCATTTATCATCTGTCAATTATCTATCATATATTATATGTCTTTCATCATCTATTTATCACCTATTATCTATTTATATCATCTATGTTTCTACCTATGTATTTATCATCTATCTATCTATCATCTATCTATCTATCTATCTATCTATCATCTATCTATCTATCTATCTATATCTATCTATCTATCTATCTATCTATCATCTATTATAAATAGTCTCAAAATAATGAGAAAAATTCAAGGCTGGTAACTAAATGTATTTTAAAGTTTCTTGATGGCTCTTTTTGTCTGTGACACTTCCCTGTGGGTTGTACAGTGCCACTCTGGTTTGAGAGCACTTTGAAACTGCAGGTTTCTGTAGAGACCACAGCCTTTGTGCTGAGATTGAAGCCTATTCTGATTCTTCTCCATTGCTTTTCCCACTGGATACCTTTAGATTCTGCTTTTTTTAATCTTTGAAAATAAATAACTTCATCAAGATTTCTCTCTAAATCTTGCATGTTCTGTTTCAGTTTTTGCCTTTTAATCCTCAGATTCAATTAAAAAATTTTTACTGCTGCACAGTATTCAGGCAAGTAAGTGGTTTTCTTTTACTGTTGGACAGAGGGGACTGCATTAGCAGATTATGCTTTTGTTGATGTATTTATTTATATTAACATTACTTTAAAAATCCTGTAGAATGACACTTCTTTGAAGATGGATCTAATTTTCCAACTGAAATCCATCACACTGCATATGGAACAAATATTTTGAAGACTCTGAAAATAGAGAGAAGAGACAGCTGGGGCCCTCAGGACACAGGGAATGACACTGTGGTGAGGTCCCTGGGTTTTTGTCTCTTTGCTTATTTGTTTTAATTCCTCTATGACAGATTTGAACCTGAAGAATTTCTTTTCAATGAATGGTGCTGGAGTTATTGGATATCCACAGGTTAAATAAACAAACCATGGGCCAATCTCACATTTCATGTAAAAATTAGCTAGAAAACGAGTGTCTGGCTGGCTCAGTTGGTGGGCCATGCAAGTTGTGATCTCAGCATTATCAACTGGAGACCCACGTTGGGTGTAGAGATTACTTAAAAATAATAAAATCTTTAATAAGTGTATCATGGACTTTATGTAAAATGAAAAACTGCAAAACTTTAGAAAACAACATAAGAGAAAGTTTCTACAGCTTGGACCTACAGTATGGTGAGATGTTAGGGATGACACCAAATGCATGGTCCATAAAAGGAAGAAATTGGTAAACTGGACTTCATCAACATTTAAAATGTTTGCTCCGTGAAAGACTTTGTTAAAATTATGAGAAAAACAAGCTACATGATTCAGGGCGTGGGGGGGAGGGGTGGGTCGGGGACAGCATTTTGAAACCACATATCTGACAAAAGAAACCTTCTATATAGGATATATAAGGAAATCTCAAATTCAACAACAGAAAACAACTAGAAAACAGGCAAACAAGGTACACCGAAGAAGATACACTGATGGAAGATGAAAATTGTTTATGATTAAGCATCTACCAGAATGTGTAAAATTGAAAAAAAAAAAGAAATAGTGACAATACCAAATGCTTGCAGGGATGCAGAGAAACTGGATTGCTGTCCTGGAAAGCTTATGGTAATTTCTTACAAAATTAGACAGATGTTTACTATATAACTCAGCAGTTGCACTTTTAGGCATTTATCCCAGAGAAACACAATTCTAATGATTACAGAAAAGGCTGTTCATAAATGCTCATAAGAGCTTTATTCTTATAGTCCCAAACTGGAGGCAGCTCAGAAATGTTCAGTGGGTGAATGAGTCGATTGAACTGGTATCAATACCCTGGAATAACTATTTGACAATAAAAGGGAAAAATAACTATTGATACACACAACAACCTGGATGAATTTCCAGAGAATTATGCTGAATGGGAAGTGCCAATCCTGAAATGTTACTCTCTCTATAATTCTATTTGTATAAACTTCTCGAATTGACCAAAATGTAGAAACACAGAATAGATGGGTTGATGCCAAGATTTAAGAGGGGTGATGGGGCTGTGAGAGAAGCAGGTGTGGCTGTGAAGGGCAACATGAAGGTTCCTTGTGGGTATGGAAATACTCTATCTTGTGGTTATCAATGTCAGTGTGCTTGTTGGTAAATTGCATTAGAGTTTTGCAAGATATTACCACTGGGGAGGGAGGTAGTGGTGGGTAAAGGGTCTATGGGCTATCTTTATTAATTCTTACAGCTGCATATGCATCTATAATTATCTCAAAATACAATGTTTCATTTAAAATAAACCCAATGTACCAGGCATAGTGAAGATGCATTGTCATAAAATTGTAACGATCTTTAGGTTATTTTCTTTAGGTATTTCATTAATGAGAACTCATATACTTGTTTCTTGTCATTATTCTGGTCAGACATGGAGTTCTTGCTTCACAAAAAGTGATGTGTGGGAATTATAGCGAGGATAATCCATAGATGGCCCCAGTTGTGTCTTCCTCTTATTAGATTTTTTTCCTGGATTTCTCTTCTAGAGTCAAGAATTGAGATGCACCAGTTGTGAAGCCAGAGTCTTACAGCTTTGAACCCACACATGAATCACTCAGCTCCATTGTGAGGCTGGTGCTGGGAGTGTGCATGTCATATTTCTGTCTCTCTTGCTCATTTCTATTAGGCCTCATGCATATGGGATGATATAGGCAGATGGGCTGCAGGCTGATGTTGGGAAGGAGACTTGTTCTTCCTCTTTCCTTCTTTGGTTTCTTTCTTGTTCATTGAATCTGTAAGGGTAGTAGATTCGGTAAAAGTGGTTGAATCAAGATTCCCCAAGGGGTGATGAGCAAAACCAGCATTTCCTCAATGTCATCAGCCCAGCCAGAAATGCTCCTGACTCAAAAGTAGGAGGTCTGAAAATTTATATTCCTAGGAGCCTCTTCTCAGGGCCATCAGTTTCAAACATTCCCGATCTTTACTTGTGTTCCCCTAGTACTAGGGACTGCTCCTTTTTGCCTCTTTTGTCTCTTTTAATATCTATCTAGCTAATAATTTCTTGTAACAAATACTCTCTTTTTTATTTTTATTAAAACTTTTAAAAAATTTATTCACTTTTGAGAGAGAAAGGTGGGTGGGGGGGGGATGAACCAGGTAGGAGCAGAGAGAGAGGAAGACACAGAATCTGAAGCAGGCTTTAGGCTCTGAACAGTCAGCACAGAGCCCAACACAGACCTGAAACTCGCAAAGTGTAAGATCATGACCTGAGCCAAAGTTGGACGTTCAAGCGACTGAGCCTCTAGACGCCTTATGCACACTTTTTCAATAATGGTAAAGGTGTCTGCTTCCTGATGGTAGTCTGATTGGGAGCAATGTCTCTCCTGCATTTAAGTTGAAAAATAATATTTCCAGCTACATCACGTTTGCTTTTCATTAGACCACTGTCTGTATAAAGCAGGCAATTGGCCACTACTTCTGTTAGAGTTGATTGAGAATCCTCATGCTTGCAAATCAGCAAATGAACTGGACAAACCTGACTTCTTGAATCTAAGCCTCTCCTCACTCTTCAGTGGCCATTCTGTCTTTGCCTAGGAGCCTCCTGAAAGCTCCCTTCATGTCCTTGTTCCTCAAAGTGTAGATGAGTGGGTTGAGAGTTGGGGTCACCACAGTGTAGAATAGAGTTAGGAACTTCCCTCCCTTCTGGGAAAAATGACTCCGGGGTCAGATGTAGACAGCAGTGACACTGCAGTAGAAGAGAAAAACGACAGCCAGGTGGGAGGAGCAGGTACGGAAAGCCTTGCTCCTTCCATCCTGGGACTGGATGGCCAGCACTGCCTGGGCGATATGGCCATAGGAGACAAGGATGAGCAGGAGGGGCCCCATCAGGAAGATGGCACCAATCACTGAGATCTGAAGCTCATTGACACGTGTGTCTCCACAGGCCAGGCGGATCAGTGCAGGGACCTCACAGACAAAGTCGTCAACCTGATGGTGATGGCAAAACGGGAGTTTCATGGTGGAGGGAGACTGCACCAATGTGCCAAAAACCCCACTTGTCCAGACCAGGAATGCCAGCTTGTGACACAGGGGCGGGTGCATGATGACTGGATAGTGCAGGGGCCGGCACACTGCCACATAGCGGTCAAAGGCCATGACTAGCAGCAGAACACATTCTGCAGCCCCGAGTCCCAGGAAGGTGTAGAGCTGGACTGCACATCCTAGATAGCTGATGGTCTTGTCAGAGCTCCAGAAATTGACCAGCATCTGAGGGATACAGCTGGTGGTAAAGCAGAGGTCCAGGATGGAGAGGTGGGTGAGGAAGAAGTACATGGGGGTGTGGAGTTGGGGGTCCAGGTGAGACAGGAGTATGATGGTGGTGTTGCCCACTAGGGTGACTGTGTAAAAGACAGACACTGCCACAAATAGGGTCCTTTCTAGCCTGGGGTTATCTGAGAAGCCCAAGAGAATGAAGCCATCTGGGACGGTGCCATTGGCATGTCTATCCAGCGCCCACCTGGATCTAAAACAAATAACACATCAGTTAGAACATCACCTAAAAGAGGTAGAGAAAAGTGATTTTTGATTTTAGAAAATTGCCCTTTCTCTATTAATATTTTCTCTACATGTTTACTGGCTTTTCTTTCATCTCTGTCCCTTTTTGGAAATTTTCATCTGTTAATTTCTACAAACTTGGATGATTCTAGCACGTTCTAGGATGTTCCTAGAACATGAGATTGTGGTAGGTAATTATGTAAAAACTAACTCTTGTCAGTGCACCTGAGTGGTTCAGTTGGTTAAGTGTCTACTCTTGATTTTGGCTTAGGCCTGATCACAGTTTCATGAGATCGAGCCCTGTGTTGGGCTCTGTACTGAGCTTGGAGCCTGCTTGGATTCTTTCTCTCTCTCTCTCTCTCCCTCTGCCTGTCCCCTGCTCATGCTCTCTCTCTCAAAATAAATACATAAACTTAAAAAAAGAAAACTAGGGGCACCTGGGTGGCTCAGTCGGTTAAGCATCCAACTTTGGCTCAGGTCATGATCTCACGGTCTGTGGGTTCAAGCCCGCATCATCTGTGCTGACAGCTTAGAGCCTGGAGCCTGTTTCAGGTTCTGTGTCTTCCTCTTTCTCTCTGTCCCTCTCCAGCTCATGCTCTATCTCTCTCTGTCTCAAAAATAAATAAAGGTTAAAAATTTAAAAAAATGAAACTAACCTTTTCCACTATGCACAACTTATGCCAACAAACAGAACAGCCTAGATACAATGAAGAAAAATTTGAGAAACACACAAACTACCAAAACTGAATCAGGAAGACATAGAAAATCTGAATAGATCAAATAATATTAAAGAGATTGATTCAGTAATAAAAAAATTTCTCAACAAAGAAAAGCCCAGAACCAGATATCTTCACTGGTGAACTTTACCAGATATTTATAAAAGAAATAACAGCAATTCTTCTCAAACTTTACCAAAAAAATCAGAGTAAGAGACACTGCCAAACTCATTTAAAGAGGGCAGTATTACCTTAATACAAAATCTAGATAAGGACACCACCAGAAAAGAAAATTACAGACCAATATCCCTTTTGAATATAGAGGTGAACATTTTCAGTAAAATTCTGGCACACTGAATTTAGCAGCACATTAAATGCATCGTGCCCATGATCAATGTGGGACTTATCCCTGGGGTGGAAAGATGATTCCATATATGCAACTCAATCAATACATTACATTAATACAATAAAAAAATATATGATCAGTTCAGTACACGTGGAATAAGTACTTGACAAAATTCAATATCTGTTAATGATGAAAGCTCCTTAAAAATTCTGAGTATCATTGACAGTGTTGAGTATAGTCACATCAGTTTCAGGTGTACAACATGGTAATTCAGCAGGTTTATACGTTATGCAGTGCTCAGCACAACTGGAGCCACCATCTGTCTCCATATATCACTATTATAGTATTATGGACTATATTCCCTCTGCTGTGCCTTTTATGTCCATGGCTTCTTCATTCCATAACTGGAAGTCTGTATTTTCCACTCCCTCTTACCCTTTTTACCCATCTGCCCACCCTCTTCTCTTCTAGCAATCATCAGTTCGTTCTGTGTACTTATAGTCCTGATTTTGTTTTTGTTTGTTTATTTTTTCTCCTCTTTTTTTTATTTAGATTCCACACTTGAGTGAAATCATTGGTATTTGTCTTTCTCATTCTGACTTATTTCATTTAGCATAATACACTGTAGGTCCATCCATGTTGTCACAAATGACACTATCTCATCCTTTTTAAAATGACTGGATAATATTCCAATGTAGAAGTTTCACATCTTCCTTATCCATTCACTTATCAATGGACACTTGGGTTTCTTCCATATCTTGGCCATTCTAAATAATGCTGCAATACAGTGAAAGAAACAATCAACAAACTAAAAGGCAACCAATGGAATGGGAAAAGATATTTGCAAATGAAATATTGGATAAAGAGTTACTATCCATAATCTATTAATAATTTCTTAAACTCAACACCTAAAAAAACAATCCAGTGAAGAAATGGACAAAAGACATGAATAGACACTTTTCCAAAGAATACACACAGATGGCTAAGAGACACATGAAAAGATGCTCAACATCACTCATCATCAGGGAAATACAAATCAAAATCACATGAGATACCACCTCACCCCTTTCAGAAAGGCTAACATTAACAACTCAGGAAATAATAGATGTTGGCAAGGATGTGGAGAAAGGGAAACGTTTTGCACTGTTGGTGGGATTGCAAACTGGTGCAGCCACTCTGGAAAACTCTACAGAGGTTCACCCCAAAATTAAAAATAGGATTACCCTGAGGCCCAGCAATTGCACTACTAGATATTTATTCAAAAGATGGAAAGATGCTGATTCAAAAGGACACATCCACCCCAATGGTGATAGCAGCACTATCAAAAATAGCCAAAGTATGGAAAGGGCCCAAATGTCCACTGACTGATGAATAAAGAAGATGTGGTATGTTTATACAATGAAATATTACTTGGCGATCACAAAGAACAAAATCTTGCCGTTTGCAACAACATGGATGGAACTAGAGTGTATTGTGTTAAGCAAAATAAGGCAGAGAAAGATAGCATATGATTTCACTCATATGTGGAATTAAAAAAATATAGAACTCCCCTATGACCCAGCAATACCACTGCTAGGAATTTACCCAAGGGATACAGAAATGCTGAGGCATAGGAGCACATGGACCCCAATGTTCATAGCAGCACTCTCCACAATAGCTAAAACATGGAAAGAGCCTAAGTGTCCATCAACGGACGAATGGATCAAGAAGATGTGGTTTATCTATACCATGGAATACTACATGGCAATGAGAAACCATGAAATCTGGCCATGTGTAGCAACATGGATGGACCTTGAGGGTGTTATGCTGAGCGAAATAAGTCAGGCGGAGAAGGACAAATATCATATGTTTGCACGTATAGGAGGATTAGGAGGAACTTGACAGAGGACCATGGGGGAGAAGAAGGGGGGAAATGGTGGGGGAAAGGGAGAGAGGCAAACCATGAGAGACTCTTGAATGCTGACAAAAACTAAGGACTGATGGATGTGTGGCGGAGGAGGGATGGGCATGGAGGAGGACACTTGTGGGGATGAGAACTGAGTGTTATGTGGAAACTAATTTGACAATAAACTATTTGTAAAAAAAAAATAAAAAAAATATTTAAAAAATAAAATAAAAAATAAAAAATAAAACATGGATAGAGGGGATGAGAAGGAAAAATAAGATAAAAACAGACAGGGAGTCAAACCATAAGAGACTCTTAAATTCAGAGAACAAACTGAGGGTTGATGGGGGATGGGGTGAGGGGAAAGTGGGTGATGAGTATTGAGGAGGGCTCTTGTTGGGATAAGTACTGGGTGTTGTATGGGAACTTTTTGACAATAAATTATATAAAAATAATTAGTTATTGAGCTTTATCATCACACCCCCATGTAAATGAGGAAATTAGAACTCAAAGTAATCTTGTGAATAAAAGGCAACCTAAAAGTAGCCTAATTTTAATGTTCAGATATCTATGATATTCTGTTTCAGAATGAATTAAAAATAAAATCAGGGGTGAGGGGTAAGAGATCAGATTTGTGATTACCACAGATTTGTGGTAGGGGATAGGGTGAATTACAGGAAGGTGGTCAAAGGTTACCCATTTTCAGTTATAAAATAAGTAAATAAGAGGTGTAATAAAAAAAAGGGGTGTCCTTTTTCTAAAGAGCAGAATTTGACATCTAATGTGTCATTGAGTGGTATTTCCATTATCATTGATGAAACCACCATACTTTTGAGAACTAATGATGTATTTAATGACAGTGCATGTCATGTTCTCCTATATGAAGTTGTAACAGAGGCTGGAAGCAGACAGCCACTTAGCAGCTCTCTTTCCACATTCGGAAAAGCCTAGACCAGTTGATCTTAAAGCATATTAATTTAGTAGACATGTTTGTCTCATTTGGGCTTCACTCCGTAAAGCTGGCTGCTTTTTTCCCCTCTAATAATACATGTTTACACATCTCAACTTCTTGTGGGGTTGAATATCAAAAGTATCCCAGGGATATTTTCAAATTGCTGATAAGAACATGTTAACTATGTCACTTTGGTGTTCTGTGACCCTGTGTGACAATCTGCTGGTATGAGACGTTATCACTATTGGTATTTGTACTCCTGATGTTGTTGTTTGTGAAAGCTGGGTTAGAGTAGGCTATGGACACCTCTCTCCATTCATTCCAAGTCCTTCCTATGCCACCAACACTGTGTGTTCCCACAGGCTGTGCTCTGGACTTGAACTCTGCCAGTACCCCAAGGCAATGGTTCTGTGGTTTCTCCTCAGGAAACTGGTCCCTACACTTCCCTTTCCTGACCCATCTGTCTTACCTGTCCAGTCTTGATAATTCATGTAAAACCCTAGTCAGAGCCTAAACTAAAGAAAGTTGTGGTTACAGATGGTGACAGACATTGGAGAATCTAGGTATACATTTGGGTGAGTCAGGCAAATCTAAAACACAGCAGAGTAACAACAAAAGGAATGCCAACTGAGGAAAGAGCAATGTCTCACCTGGACTTTGTGCACATTCTTGGGAACTAAGAAGTGTTTCTGTGTTGGACATTATGGACTCAGGGTTAAACTAGGTACCCATTGCACCCTGCACAGAGATCTTTGGTTGTTCTCTAACTTCTGGCAATTCCCCAACTGTGCCATTTGCTGACCTCATTCAGCCTGTCCACATGCACGTGCAATAGTTCCCACCTTCAGAAATTAGTTTAACATCGGCTACTTGGAATTTAGGCAAATGTTCTTTTGGCTGCTACCTAGTGATTTAATATAGGTAACATTTATCTCGCCATCTGCATCTAAATACTTGAATTGCCAACAATTTCCAGTTTGTATCACCAATGCATTCCTGCCTGAGTTTTTGTTATTAATATTTAAAATCATTAATATTAATTTAGTATATTGTAAAATGATATTAACTATTAATAATAAAGTAAATGTGTCTTACTTTTTCACTTTTATTCATCTAACTTCATGCCCAATCCCATTTTCATTCTCATATGAAGGGTATCTATATTTTCTTACAAATGGCTAAGCCAAATGTTGACCTATTGTGGCAAGTGTCTGGCATTGGAGACTCCATGCAAATACCAAAATACTCTGTCCTTAACTGCAGATGTGGATTTCTGAAGTTTCTGAATATCCGGAGAACCATTGACTAGGGAAAACACACACACTAATCTCAATCCCTTTTGAATATGTGCTTGGAATATGTTCCTTTCCCCCTCACCCTCTCAGTCATAGCCATTCTCAAAGGCATCCGTGAGGTTCCTGCAGCTTTTTTCATAGGATTTTATGGTATGGTATTTCAGTCCAGGCTTGGTCATGGCTTGAGCAGTAGAGTAAATGACTTACCTCCAGAACACCATAGTTGTTGAAGGGGGGCTAGAATTAGAGACCTGCTTCTATGAACGTCTTGGTGCACAGAATCATGGAGAGATCATAGCCACCAGTCCCCTGGAAATATCCTGCCTACCTCAGGAAGACTCAGCTTGCTGAGACTGATAAGGCCACTGGGACCACATCCCAGATGGAAATTAGCCCTTCATCTGAATGTCTCCTATGGCGAGTTCTCAGTCACCGCGGTACTTATCTGCGCCTGCTCTGAGCCATTAGAGATGGCGGACCCATGGAGTCATACCACGAAGGACTTCCCTCCATGCTGCTTAAATCAGACTTCTTTTGTTCATAAGCCAATTCTGTCAATAGAGGGCTCAATAAATCCTATTGGCCTTTGGAGTCTTCTCCTCAGTATGGTTCCCAGCCTTATGCTTTTCTCTGCTCAACTGCTTGGATTCAGAATGCAGTGTTTTCTTCCTCATGGAAAAAAAGACAAAGATGCTCAGAAAAGACTTTGAGATCCAAGGGAAAGGGTTTTTTATGTGTTACTTTTTCTTTTAAGTGTTTATTTTTGAGAGACACAGAGTGGGGGAGAGCAGAGAGAGAGAGAGCATCCCAAGTAAGCTCTGCACTGTTAGTGCAGAGCCCAATGTGGGACTCAATCCCACAAACTGCGAGATCGTGACCTAGTTCTCAACCAAGAGTCAGATGCTTAACTGACCAAGCCTCCCAGGTGTCCCATATATTATTTATTCTAAAATTTATATATGCTTGTAGAAGAAAATTCATCATAATAAATTGTATACACCTTATGTCCCTGCAGTTGTCATTGTCAAGGTTTTATGTGTGGTCATAAAGTCACATGCAAACTGAAATATATCTATATCTGTATCTATATCTTTATCTATATCTATATATGTCACCAGCATTACAGTTTATAGCTACTTCATACACATTTTTGCCTCATATTTAGTTGTGGAAAGATATGCAGGTCTGGAGTGCTATGGAAAACTCCTCTCCTGCTCACAATTATCAGGACCCTAAAGAAACACTAGCTATAAGAAGACTATGTTTGGGAGCCCAAGAAGAGAAAGTAAGAAAGACAAAAACTAGGGTGCCTGGCTGACTTAGTCAATAGAGTGTGTGACTCTTGATCTTGGGGTTGTGAGTTCAAGCCCCACATTGGGTGTAGAGATTACTTAAATAAAACTTAAAAAAAAAAAAAAGAACAAGAATTGCTTGAAGGTAATAAGGATAATGAAGGAGAGCATGACGATGTATGAAGGCTCCTGACATGTGGGAAAGGAAGTGATGGAAGGTTGTCACTTCTGGTTCTGTTTTGTTTTCTGCTTCTGGAGTCTTGGGTTTGAAAAGTTTGAACAAGTATCCTTTTACTAGTAGATTTTGTGGAACACCACAACAAGTCAGGGCCTCTGAATCTGTTTCTGTGGGACATATCTGGCCAGTGGAATGGAGCTGAGGGAGAGACCCTGCAGAACCACACAGTGGAGACCACC
Source organism: Hyaena hyaena (assembly GCF_003009895.1). Taxonomy (NCBI): domain Eukaryota; kingdom Metazoa; phylum Chordata; class Mammalia; order Carnivora; family Hyaenidae; genus Hyaena; species Hyaena hyaena. The sequence continues at coordinate 370,322 of NW_024081412.1, forward strand.
ACATCCCTGACCCACAAATAATCATAAACTCCATGTAGGAGTTTAAAAATAACAACCAGAGTTAAGAATGTGTGTGTGTGTGTGTGTGTGTGTGTGTGTGTGTGTGTGTTTACCACTGAATCAATGGATGTTTCAATCTTAGTGGGGAAACTCTAGGGGCATGAGAAATCACAGAGAATGAAAAACACACATGAAAATATTTCAGAGAAATGTCCTAAATAAGAAAATCTATAGAGACAGAGTGTAAATGGTTGCCTAGGGCTGGGTGTCTGTGTGTGATGGCATGGTCGTTTTGGGAGTGGGGTTTCTTTAAGGTAAAAAATTCTGAAATTGTGGTGATGAATCTACAACTCTGTGACTATGCAAAAAGTCATTGAATTCTTTCTTTCTTTCCTTCCTCCCTCCCTCCCTCCCTTCCTTCCTTCCTTCCTTCATTTTTGAATTTAACATTTTTTTAAATATTTTTATTTATTTCTAGGAGAGAGAGAGAGAGAGCGTGAGCAGGGGAGGGTCAGAGAGAAAGGGAGTCACAGACTGAAACAGGCTCCAGGCTCTGAGCTGGCAGTCAGCACAGAGCCCGACGCGGGGCTCGAACCCACGAACTGCGAGATCATGACCTAAGCGAAAGTCGGACGCTCAACCGACTGAGCCACCCAGGCGCCCCTGAATTTAACATTTTAAATGAACTAATCATATAGTATAAAATTACATTTCAGTAAGAATGCACATTCTCTGGGGAGGAGAAAACACTGAGAAAAATTGAAAAGAAAATTATGCCATATGTATATCACCCAACTTAATTGAGGCATTGACAAATAAACATTGAATATATTTATGGTGTACAACTTGATGTTTTTAAACACATATACATGTGAAAGGATTCCAGTAGAGACATTTTAAAATTTTTTTAATGTTTATTTATTTTTTGAGATAGAGACAGAATGCAAGCAGGGGAGGGGCAGAGAGAGAGAGGGAGACACAGAATCTGAAGCAGGCTTCAGGCTCTGAACTGTCAAGCAGAGAGCCTGAAATGGGGCCTGAACTAATGGACCATGAGATCATGACCTGAGCTGAAGTTGGACGCTTCACTGACTGAGCCACTCCAGTGCCCCCAAGGAGAGAAGCTTTTAAAAGAGAAAAACAAGCCAAGGAGATTTTCCTGACCAGATGTTACAAGTTTTATGATGCCACAGCCATTAAAACATAGTGATCACAAGGTGCAAACTTCCAGGTATAGATAAATCCGTAGTGGGGATATAATATACAACATAAGGACTATAGCTAGCAATACATATTTGAAAGTGGTTAAAAGAGTAGATCTTAATTTTGTTAAATGTTTTATTTCTGAGAGAGAGAGAGAGCAGGGGAGGGGCAGAGAGAGGGAGATAAAGAATCTGAAACAGGCTCCAGGCTCTGAGCTAGCTGTCAGCACAGAGCCCGACATGGGGCTTGAGCCCACAAACCATGAGATTATGACTTGAGCTGAAGTTGGACACTTAACCGACTGAGGCACCCCCAAAAAGAGTAGATCTTAAAAGTTCTCATCTCAAGGAAAACCAGCAAACATGTGTGGTGCTGGTTGTTAATGAATCTTATTGTAATCATTTTGAAGTATATACATATATCAAATTGTTATGTTAGATACCTTAAAATGATAATGAATGTTATATGTCAATTATGTCTCCAGAAAGACAGAAATAATACCCTGGTAATGCTGGTGCAAAAATAGAAACACCCTGGTGAGTGGGTGCAAATAAACCAGTAAAACCAAATGGAAGGTCAAGAAAATGACCCCTTTGCCTGGGCAATCAGAAGGGAATTGTCATTAACTGTAAGAAGAGCAGGTGGAGGTGAAAGGGACTAGAAGTTTGCATAAAGTCAGGGCCATCCAACTAGACCTGTTTCCACAGCTATTATGGTCAGGCATGGAGTGGATTTGATCCCAGAGTGAAGCTAGGCACCCCATGCATCCGGTGCCTGAACTGAGAGTGGGTCCCACATGGTCATGCCTGGGCTGGCTCTCCTGCCTCTTGCTCTAATAGAAGATTGTCTTCCTAGAATCTGCATCTCAGCAATCATGGTGGCAACTTGCTCCATTTTCCTTCCACTTAAAACTCTTATTTAAAACACCACTTCTTCAAATCATAAGAGACTCTTAAATATAGAGAGAAAAGTGAGAATTGTTGAGGGTAGGTGGCCAAGGGATGGGTTAAATGAAGGGAGAGCACTTACTGGGATGGGCACTGGGTGTTATATGTAAGTGATGAATCACTAAATTCTATTCCTGAAACTAAAATTACAGTGTATGTTAACTAACTAGAATTTAAATAAAATTTGAAATGAAACAAAACAACTATGATGTATTTCTGAAAATTAAAATTTTTTTTCTGAGAAGTGCAAAAAATCACTAAGAATTATGAATAGCACAAAGTGTCTGTATGGGAGTTGTTTTTAATCACTTTTTTTGTTTAAAAAATGCTACTTTCTTATTTTTAACATTAAAAATTATAATCTAGGGGTCCCTGTCTGGTTTGGTTAATGGAGCATATAACTCTTTTTTTTTTTTTTTTTTTACTGGATCAGAAGGTAGTTCTATTTTTAACTTTTTGAGGAACTTCTATACTGTTTTCCACAGTGGCTGTGCCAGTTTGCATTCCCACCAACAGTGTAAGAATGTTCCTTTTTCTCCACATCCTTGCCAACACTTGTTTCTTGTCAGTTCTGCATGTTGAATTGGAAGGAAGTGGACTGTGGGCCAGCAGATCAGTTTTTTGTTTTGTTTTGTTTTGTTTTTACAAATAGTTTATTGTCAAGTTGGTTTCCATATAACACCCAGTGGAACATGCAACTCTTGATCTTGGGGTCATGAGTTCAAGTTCCATGTTGGGTGTAGAGCTCACTTAAAAATATATATATATATATATGTAAAATCAAGAAAGGGGAGGGTGGTGCCTTGCAAGTCTGGCATGAAGAGCCTGGGCAGGTAGTGGTGGCAGGGGGGAATCCAGGAAGGTGGCAGCTTGGGTATGTATCCTCAGCCTCCCTCTTTGCAAATACCATTCACTTTTATAAATTCTTTTAAATGTTTATTCATTTTTGGGAGAGACAGAGACAGAGAGATGGAGACACAGAATCTGAAGCAGGCTCCAGGCTCTGAGCTGTCAGCACAGAACCTGATGCTGTGCTCAAACTCCATACCATGAGATCATGACCTGAGCTGATGTTGGATCCTCAGTTGACTGAGCCACCTAGGCACCTCACCTCCTATTCACCTTTCTAATTGGAGCAACAGGGTGGCCACAAAGTGTAAGCCTCCTGAGCATGAGCACGAGTGTGCACTTGAGACCTCAGGTTTTACAGGACCTCTGGAGGAAGAATGGATTACAGATTTCCTGCCAGTCTGTGCCCAGTGGGAACTGAGCATCAGGATGGGAGCAACCAAGGCCCTGGAGTCTTCTGGATTGTTGGAGCTGAGCCAGAGACAGCTGTGAATCCCTGCCTAAAAGGTGTGAGGGGTTTATTTCTTGGAGACCTTTGAGCTCCTAGGATTTACTCCAAGCCCCTCATCTCATGTCATTGTGACATGCTACCTACTGGAGCCTCATGGCCTGGAAATCCATGGATGGATGACTGTCTCTTCCTCCTCTCTGTTCCATGGCACCTGTGCTACTTTGTTCCAGGTGTAGCTCTAATGTTCTAGGCAGGTATAGGTTGGGTCCCGTAGGGATGCTTTTCACTTCCCCTGTGGTTGGATTTCCCCCCTCTCATTCTTCTCATGCCTTCTGGTTCTCTTTATTTCAATACCTTGTAAAGTTTAACATAAGGCTTCTATAGTCAGGGTCTGTGGTATAATAAATACAGTTAGTCTTTACTCTAGTGTTTGGCACAGAACTCGAAAAACATTTCAGATTTCCTGAGTAATAGGAGTGTCTTTTGTTGTTCATTAAAGGTCTTTTGAACATACCTGGGTTTATGCTAATGTAATTTATGGTGGGTTCTTGTGTAGTTTCAAGAGAGGAGCTGGCCACACCCTAAAGATGAGCATGTGATTACACCAAGCTTTCTGCCCAATCCCCTACCTATGAGGAAGGGCAAAGGGCTGGAGACCCAGCAAGTCAGAAATCAATAAGTTAATCACTCATGCCTATGTGTTCACCCCCCCTCCCTGACAAACTCTGGACATTGAGGCTTGACAGAAGTCCCCACATGATGTGCTGGGAAGGTGGTGCACCTATTCCATAGGGATGAGACATGGAAGGTCTGCATCCCCCATCATGAAGCTGAACCCTGTCTATGCATCTCTCCCATTTGGCTGTTTCTGAGTTGTATCTTTTTAATAAATTGGTAATCATAAGCATAACACTTCTTAGTGGGTAGTGTGAGTTCTTCTAGCAAATCATTGAACCAAAGGATGGATTGTAGGAAAGCCAGAGTTTACAGATAAATCATGCAAAATTGTGGGTGGCCCCTGAGACTTGCAGCTGGCATTTGAAGTCTCATCCTGTGAGACTGAGACCCTTACACCTCTAGGCTTTGTGGTAACTACAGAGTAGTGTTAACATTGGACTGGATTGCTGTACACCTGATTGGAGTGAACAATTGGTCACCAAGCACATAGAGATCCCAATACTTCACTCACTGTGTCACCATGGGTAAGCCACTTCACTTTCCATTATGTGTAATAATGCAGATAATGATTATATCTGTCTCATTTTGCTATTTTGAGATTAAAAAGGGTTAGTGTTGCATTCATAGTGGTGCCTCGGATATAGTGAAGTCTGTTTTCATCTCTTTCTCCTCCCATCATCTTTGAGGAGTAAGTTTCAGAAATAGGGTCATGGGTTAAAGGCTCAATTTCATTTTCCATTCTATGGGGCAACATTCTCGGTGGATTAGATTTACTTTGGGGGGAGCCTGGGTGGCTCAGTCGGTTAAGCGTCCGACTTTAGCTCAGATCATGGTCTCACGGTTCGTGGGTTCAAGCCCCACGTCGGGCTCTGTGCTGACAGCCAGCTCAGAGCCTGGAGCTTGTTTCAGATTATGTGTCTCCCTCTCTCTCTGAATCTCCCCTGCTCATACTCTCTCTCTCTCTCAGAAATAGATAAAGCATTTTAAAAAATTAAAAAGAAGATATACTTTGGAATAGAATCCCTGGAACCCAATCTCTCAGGATAGAAAAGTTACTTCTGTGGCCATAAATGAGCAAAAGGTATGTGTTTTCAACTTTGTGATGTTTAGCTGTATCAAGAATTACCTTAACAGACACATAAGGCTCATTTTAGGAATTACAGTAAAACCTTGGTATGCAGGCATAATTCATTCTGGAACCATGGTTGTACTCCAAGGCACTTGTATACCAAAGCAAATTTCAAGAACAATTGGCTCTGTTGTGGCCATGTGACATTCAGCATCATGCACTATTTGTATTGCAAGACATCCCTCATTTATCAAGTTAAAATTTATTAGGAATGTTTGCTTGGCTTATGGAACACTCATTGTTTTATTATTCTAAAGTTTCACTGTTTTATTATTGATACCTCAGGTACAAGAATGTCTGTGTTACTCTGAACTCACTTTTATTAAGTGTCTTTCTGCACCTGAAACTATGATACATATTCTAATTAAGGAGTTGTCAGGTAAGAGTCATACCTCAGAGCAGTGAGATCAACATCTAAATAACATACAGGTGTATCAGTCAGAACGCAGCCATGGAGCAGAAACTAGACCCTTGTTTTAATGGAGGGGATTTAACATAAAGAAGTTAGGGATTGGCTCTCTGAAAAGAGAAAAACAACAGAAAGCTTTCATATGGAAAGTGACTGCAGCAAACAGGTAGTTGGCTTTATTAGAACTTGGATGTTTGGAGAGGGTCCCATGGAGCTGAGTCCCAGCTTCTGGGAAGGGAGCATTGTTCTGGGTTGCTGGTGGTGTCCAAAGGGGTAGGAAAGGCTGGTTCTGCAGGTGTGGAAACAGGAGTCAGTTGCTGCTGCCAAGGTGAGGCAGCCTTGTTGAGGAAGCACTGAGACACAAAGGGAAATGAGATAGTGAAAGTCCTCTTTCCTCCATCCCCACAGACTGACTGCAGTGCTTCCCACTGGATGTGTTTACAGGAAGTAGCTGACAAGCAAAATCATTTTGTTCTTGGCGTCCTAACTTGGCATCACAAAGAAGAATCTTGAGGGGGGAACTTGATGTTGAAACATGGTAGCTTCGTAGCTGGCATAGTATTATTTAGTATAGGGTGTGGACATAAAAAAATAAATTCAAGAATCAAGTGTGTGTTTGTCGAGAGATGGTTATGTGATGTTTCAGAAGTTGGAGTAAACAAACAGGGAAGTAGGAGAATTTTTGACAGTTATCTTTAGTTTGTCAAGGAAGGCTTTGTATACTAGTGGGGTCTGGAGGTTAAAAGAAAGATTCTATCAATCTATCTATCTATCTATCTATCTATCTATCTATCTACCTATCTATCATCTATCATCTATCTATCTATCTATCTATCTATCTATCTATCTATCTATCATCTATCTATCACTCACCTACAATCTATCTATCATCTATCTATCTCACATCTTCTTTGTCTATTCATCTATGGATGGACATTTAGATTGCTTTCATGTCTCATCTATTGTAAATAATGCTGCAATAAACATAGAGGTGTAGATACCCTTTTGAATAATGTTCAGCCATGAAAAAGAATGAGACCCTGCCATTTGTAATGTCATGAATGGACCCAGAAGGTATAATCTTAAGTGAAATAAGTAAGTCAAAGACAAATGCTGTATGATTTTACTCATATGTGGAATTTAAGAAACAAAACAAGTGAACAAAGGGAAAAGAAAGAAAGAAACAAACAAAAGAACCTTAAAAGTAGAAAAGAAACTGTGTACCAAAGGTGAGGTAAGTGAGGGATGGATGAAAGAGTAAAGGGGATTCAGAGGACACTTGATGAGCACTGAGAAATGTATAGAATTATTGAATCACTATCTTGCATACTTGAAACTCATATAACATTATGTTCATTATACTTCAATAAAGATAAATAAATATTAAAAATATATGGTCAAATTTGTGTACTTAACTGCTCATATTATTTTAAAAACATTTGATATTGTTAATGAGGGGAACATGAAAGACAGTGGTAATACTTTAGGAAAATAAAAAAGCAATCGGTACATCTGATTTTTTTTCCTTAAGTAGTTTATTGTCAAGTTGGTTTCCATATAACACCCAGTGCTCATCCCTACAAGTGCCCTCCTCCATGCCCATCACCCCCCGTCCCCTCTCCCCTCCCAGCCCTCAGTTTGTTCTCAGCATTCAAGAATCTCCCATGGTTTGCCTCCCTCCCTCTCCCCAACTATTTTCCCCTTCTTCTCCGGCTTCATCCTCTGTTAACTTCCTCCTAATACACCTATATGTGCAAACATATGGTATTTGTCCTTCTCTGCCTGACTTATTTCGCTCAGCATAACACCCTCAAGGTCCATCTATGTTGCTACAAATGGCCAGATTTCATTCTTTCTCTTTGCCATGTAGTATTCCATTGTATAGATAAACCACATCTTCTTGATCCATTCCATGTTTTGGCTATTGTTGAGAGTGCTGCTATGAACACTGGGATACATGTGCTCCTATGCATCAGCACTCCTGTATCCCTTCGGTAAATTCCTAGCAGTGCTACTGCTGGGTCATAGGGGAGTTCTATTGTTAATTTTTTGAGGAACCTCCATACTGTTTTCCAGAACTGGGAGTGGCACAATTGTTTGGCTATGCTAAACAATTAATCTCAGAAAGAAGTGCAAAGAAAACATAGAATACATGTCATTCCCTGTTCTATACAAGTCCCAATGACTAATGACTCTGTAATAAGGCAATTCTGCTTAATCAACTACCTGAATCTTTTACAAACCCTGTAATTATTATGTGAAAAACCTTTACTGGTTAAAGGCAGATCCTCTATGGGTGTCAGTGATGTTTCCAGAGTATGTATTATCCAGGTTTCTTGGGAAGACCTTGGTTTTCCCTTTGTTGAATTAAAGAGCTGTCTACTAAGGTTGGACACCTTGAGAAAGTGGATGCCAGGTCATTTTGCCTAGAGCATCCAGTAAATGACTGTTTCACCAGTTATCACATAATCTCTAGCAGTGGTGCATCTACTTATTGTAAGAAATAGTCTAAAAATCTTTGCTGCTGAAAGCAGTAAGTGGTTTAGTAAAATAGTTATGTTATTCAAAGTTAAGTTATTCTTTCTTGCAAGAGTAACTTAAATGCAGGGGAAAGATTCTGGACTTTTCATCTCTTGCAAAGCAGTGTCTTAGCTGCTAGAAACCTTTTCCTGCTCTGTCTCATTTTTATTATGGCTTGAGCTCAGTAATCTTGAGTATGGTGTGGATGAGGCTGGACAAATACTAATGAATAGAATTAGGAATTTGTGTGAATGGTAAATAGAACATTATAATTATTTTAGGTAATATTGAACATTTTCCCTTTTTAATTTTTTTTGATGTTATAAAAACATTTTAAATATCCTATAAATGTCTTCAGGGTAATGCTGGTTTAAGATCCCTCCAACAAAATGTTGGTCAAGGAATTCAGGGTTTTCCAACTAACTTTGATGTGATGGATATGTATCAGGAGGTTCTTTGAGTAAAGGATATCCATCCTTTGAGTTGAAAACACAATTTTATTTTTTATTTTATCTTTTTAAGTGTATTTATTTTGAGAGAGAGAAAAAGCGTGAGTGGGGGATGGGAAGAGAGAAGGAGAGAGAGACAGAATCCTAAGCAGGCTCCACAGTGTCAATGCAGAGTCCAATAATGGGGCGACTTGAACTCACTAACTGTGAGATCAAGATCTGAGCCGAAGTTGGATGCTTAACTGACTGAGCCACCCAGGCGCCCCAGAAACACAATTTTAAATATGTAAAATTGTGGCTATAAAATTTGCCAAAGGTAATTGAGGTTATTCTTAAAGGGGGGGGGTAAAAGGTTTTTTGTTACCACTATTCCACAAATTCTAAATTACTATTGGTCGAAACCCAATCAAGAGTTGGAATTCAGTCCAGGCATGAAGATTAAACCCACTGCTGATATAAGCATTGCATCTTTCTGTCCTCCACCACCTTGTATTGTAGTCAGCTTCATACTTGTGCATTGTCTGAAAGCCTCCCATAGAAACTGCAGCTAAATGATTGTCTGATTGCTTATGCATTTAACAAACTAGTATGAGGTATTTTACATTTAAATGCTAGGTGACAGGCAATTTTAGCTAGCCATATATTATATGTGTGAGATGCATAAAGATTTCTCAATCATTCTTTCCCATTTATCAACTGAAATTTTGTTTTGCCTGTGAATCTTTTTGAAATGTTAGTGATAGGATGTTGCACTGGGGGCAATTCATCATAGAGCATAATAAAATTATTTTGTACCTTGCCATCCCCACAAAAGAAAGAGTCTCACTATATTCACAGCACAGACCAATAGATTTCTAAAGGTTTCCTGGTAGAGTAATACTTTTGAAAGAGTACCTGAAAAGCACACATACTATTCTGTTTTCTTTAAGAGTGTTTCTCTCACTTTCCCACAAACTACTCTTAAAAGCAGAGAGAAGTGAATGTCAACACACTTACCATAATATAGAGCAGTGTACCAGAGCATGCCAATTATTTCTAATCTTGAGTTTCATTACAAAATTTTGTCTACATTTTTCTATTAGGTTAGTTTATTATACTGAAAGCATGCTTTCATTTAGTTCTCAGTTGAATTATTTAAATATTTTCTTTTAAAATGTCTAATAATATTAATGCTCTGGAAAATTCACCATATTTATCTTGTGGTTTCACATAACTGTGATATTTAATATTCGAGGGGTCCTCAGTGTTTCACCTGCCTGCCAAACCATCCCCAAACTTAGTTGCTTACAATAACAACCATTTTATTATATATGACTATTTTGTGGGTTAGGAATTTGAGCAGAGCTCAGCTGAGAAATTCTTTTGCTCCGTGCTTAGTCTACCAAGATCACTAGGTGGGAAAGGCTGGTCAGGAGGGCTGAGGATAGATAGCTCCACTTGGATGTGGAGAACTGCCTGCAAGCCTGCTCGAGGTAGAGCAGTAGATGACAGCATCCACCCACAGTCTCCCTAGCATGGATATCTTACAGTAGTTAGCCTTCTCACCTAGGGACTTGCAGGAGTGTTAATTAGCTGGAAGCTGTCAGATTTCTTATCAGCTTGTCTTGGAAGATGTAAAATATCCTTTTGCTCACTCTATTAGTCTTCACTTATCACTGCAGGGAATAGAAATATTAAAAAATATTTTAATGTTTATTTTTGAGAGAGAGAGAGAGGAGAGAGAGAGAGATAAAGCAGGGAAGGGGAAGAGAGAGGGGGAGACAAAGAATCTGAAGCAGGCTTCAGACTCTGAGCTATCAACACAGAACCCGATGCAGGGCTTGAACTCTAGAACTGCAAAAGCATGACCTTAGCCTAAGTTGGACGCTCAACCGACTGATCCACCCAGGCACCTCCGGAATAGAGAATATGTTGAGATCATCTTTAATTTAGTACATCTGTTTTGAGAAACACAGTCCTCAGTACTCTCAAATGTGTTGTAAAATGAGGTTGGATCGTGATATAAGTGTGTGTATGGATTGACCCTCTTTGCGTCCATGTCACATTGCTTTCATTGGGTTGTGTTTTGGACCTGTGCCATCAGGAGACGTTAGAAGAGAAAGCTCTTATATATTATTATGCATGCTCACGAAGTTAGTTCTAAAGGGCTTTTAGCTATTACCCAGTGGCTGTTCTATGGTAGCTCAGGGGAACGTTTCTTTGTGGTTTTGGAAAGAGGAACAGTCATGGTTTTTTCACAATTCTTTTTTTTTATTGTTTATTTATTGTTGAGAAAGAGACACACACAGAGTGGAGGGGCAGAGAGAGAGGGAGACACAGAATGTGAAGCAGGCTCCAGGTTCTGAGCTGTCAGCACAGAGCCCGACGCAGGGCTCGAACTCACAAGCTAGGAGATCATGACCTGAGCTGAAGTTGGATCCTCAATGAATTGAGCCACCCAGGCCCCCCTCTCAATTCTTAAATCAAATGCTGTAGCTCTGTGATTTATATTTTCTTTTTGCCTTTACTGTCAGTAAGACTTCTTCAATTTCCCTTTTGTCCTAATTGTCATACACTTATCTTTTATTGTTATTATTATTATTATTATTGGTTTTTATTATTATTATTATTATTATTATTATTATTATATTTATTGTCCTGTTAGGTTGTATTAGTGTCTGGCATGATGATGGCAGGGGGATAAAAACGAGTAAGTTAAATATAAATAAATACTAAACATGACAAAAATGTAAATATAAAGTCCTAGTATCATGGCTCTGTCCTGATAAAGGAGGCAGAGAGTATGGACTTTAGTTCTGGTCTCAGTTCCCAGTGTGACCAAGGCCAAGTTAATGCAACCTTTCCGATACAACAGTGGAAAATTATAGATGAGCTCATATCATGGGGCTATTTTTAACAAGATGGCATACATAAATACACTTAATCTAGTACCTACATCTTGGAAGGCTTCTACAAATGTTAGCTGTTACAATGACCTTGAACTTATTAGTTACAGTTTTATTCTCCCTAACTTTGATTACATTTATATCTTGTATTCTCAACTACAGCATTGGGTTTTTAGATAAGATATTATGATGTTTGACTCTAATATAGAGTCTTACACATCCATAATAAATATGCTTGTTTTCAGACCATGGAGGGGGAAACTTTCTACAGAAGAAAACCGGAACTGTAGGAAAAAAATCTCATCTAAAGTCACAGGAAGAAGAAAGTAATCCTCTTCATTTTGGGAATTTAAAAAAGTTACATAAAATTTATGGAGATTTAAGTATATGGAGAAAAAACAAATTATTATAAGTAATATCAGATTATATTGCAGGTTCACATTATGTATACTTAGAAGTAATGAAAAAGGAAGAGGGAAGATCAGACAAGTGGGAGAAAAATAAGAAAAAAGTAGAAAAGTGAAAAGGGACAAGAATTAGGAAAGTAGAAATTAAACAATTTGACAAAAATCTTACTGAACACCAATTCTGTTTAAATGATTCCTAAAAATACTTGGTGTCTTAGAACTAAAGACTATTGGGAGAGGTAGGATTTTAGGCACCCTGACCACACAGAAGACAAAATGTTTTGACAGAGGACTTGAAGATCTCCCAAATCTCTCAAAAAACTTACACTGGCTGTGGAATCCTTATCACACAATACACTTGCCCAGGTTTCTGTAACCAATTGACATTGTCAAATCTCAGAGCCTCATCTACAGAACCTCCAGATCCTAGACTGGAGCCTTCGAAGAGCTCCCTTTACATCCTTGTTCCTCAGGGTGTAGATAAAGGGATTGAGGGTAGGGGTGATTATGGAATAGAAGAGGGAAATAAACTTTCCCTGTTCTTGGGAGTAGCTGGAAGGGGGTTGCAGGTACATGTAGATGGCTGGCAGGTAGAAGAGGGAGACTACCACCAGGTGGGAGGAACAGGTTCCAAAGGCTTTGTGCCTTCCCCTGGAGGACTGGATCCTGTGCACTGCTCGGGCGATGAAGCCATAGGAGAGAAGGATGAGAGCTAGGGGGACCAGGACAAAGAAGGCTACCAGCACAGCCAATGTGGCATCATTCATGGCTGTGTCAGCACACGACAGCTTGATCATGGCTGGTACCTCACAGAAAAAGTTGTTTAGCACCTGCCGCCCACAGAAAGGCAGCTGCACGGTCAGGACTACCTGAACAAGGGAGTTGCCAAAGCCACTGAGCCATGCCACAGCCACAAGCTGTTGGCAGAGAGGACGGTGCATGATAACAGCATACCGAAGAGGCTCACAGATGGCCACATAGCGGTCCAGGGCCATGGCGGCCAAGATGATGCACTCAGTGCATCCCAACCAGTGGAAAACTGCATACTGCATTGTGCAGCCACCGTAGCTGATGGTTTTCCTGGAACTTCCCGTGTTGACCAGCATCTGAGGGACTGTGGTGGTGGTGTAGCAGAGGTCCAGGAAGGACAGGTGCCCAAGAAAGATGTACATGGGGCTGTGGAGCTGGGGATCCAGACGGGACACTAGGATGATAGCGATGTTCCCCAACATGGCCAGAATGTAGGACACCAAGAGGACCACAAAGAGAGGGAGCTCCAGCCATGGCCTGTCAGAAACACCTAGAAGGATGAAGTCTATAGGGGGATCCCCTGGGAAGCTCTGGTTGTCACCTCTCATGCTAAGGCATGTTTTTGGTGCCTGCAATGAGTCAAGAAAGTCAAAGTGAATAAAACCTGAGAGCTGGAGAGAACTGTCTTCCTTATGCTTATGCTTGAGCTTTCCTACATAGGTTGCATCCTGTTGTCTCCACAGAGACACTGGGATATGGGGAAGTCAGGACCAGGAGGCACAGCATGTTTAAGTGGGCTTTGCTCTGCCTCCCATGTTCTGTGACCTTGGTTATGCCATTTAATCTTTCTAAACTTTGATTTCTGCTTCTGTGACCTAGGGAGAAAATACTTCCTTCACATGCAAAGTTTTGGAAATGATAGAGCAGCATGATATTTGTGAAAGTACACCATAAATAGCAATTTGCTTCCAGTTTGTTCAAAGTCTGTCATATTTCCCGTCACCAATAGAATGTTCAACCTATCTCTACAAACTCACTGACAGAAATGGACTTTTTTCTTAGGTTTTCTTGCTTTGCCTTTTGGAAGCGTTGGTTGCAGGGAGGTGAGAAGTGGCCTAAAGCAAGATAGGAATATACTTGACTCACCTGCTAAGGCTTACATCTGGCTCTGTTCATCATGAACAGATGCTTTCTGGCTTTCTGTACATGCTGGACTCTCTCCCATGGTCATCCACACTTAGGCAGCACTAACACTCACTTTGCAGTAAAACAAACAAACAAACAAAAAAAACCACATACCAAGATCCTCTGAGACTCTGAAGAGTAGAAGCTAAGTCACCGCAGGTGTTGACTTGGTCAGGGCACCTAATAAGATCCCATAGCATAGGATTTTGAGCTTAGGGAGAAAGAGATTGCACTGTAAGGGACATCGTCCCTGGAGTTGTCTACTGAAGGTTCTGGTTGCCCCCAGAACTAATGTTTATTGGGCAGTTTGAGTGGCACTTGGATTTCCCTGTACAACCTCTTTACCAAGCAGCTGTTTCCTCTCCTAATTGGAGCACAGAGCTGATTTGATATCTGTATTCTGTATTTTTTAGAAAGAAACTGGATTTCCACCTGCTGATTCTTGGGGCCTTTCCCCTGAGCTTCATCAGCCCCTAACCCCTTACACTCTTTGCAGGACTGTGCACATTCAAGTTCATGATGGAGGGATATAGTCCAGGATAGGATTGAAAAGAAGTTAAATTCTGTCTGCAAGTAATTTATGAAAGATCCATTTTTAGTTCCTTATTTGATACTTTCTGTACTTAGACTATAAAATTCATGGATACATATTCAATGATGCTGCACTAAACAAGTGCCTCCCTCCTCTCCAAGTCTTACATTCTTAAGAACCTTGGTATTACTTTTGAGCACCTGGGTGGCTCAGTCGGTTAGGCATTTGACTTTGGCTCAGGTCGTACTCTCACAGTTCATGAGTTTGAGTTCCACCCTGGGTGAGCATAAGCCCCACTTCTCTCTGTCTCTTTCTCTTCTCTCTCTCTCTCTCCCTCACTTGTGCTCTCTCCCTCTCAAAAAAAAAAAAAAAAGAATCATGGTAGTACTTAAGAACATCTAAAATTCTAGGATTTAAATGGATACATAAGTACAAATTATCTTTATCCCTCTGTTGTTTCAAAACTGCATACTGCTTCCAATATTTTTGGAACACTTTTTCCCACTATTCTGTGGAAAATACTTCTAAAGTGAATCTTACACAGTGCAGTTATTTTATCTCTAACGGGAGCTCAGGGCACAATTTTTGATTCAGTGAGCTGGGCAGGGAAAAATCAGGTTAGCCCACCTTTTATGATAAAAAGTGATCATACCATCTCCCTTTTCTTGATTTCTCATTCCAAGGTTTCTTCTCAGAGTCTGCGCTGGGCAAGAATAGGACAAGTTATAAGGATAGTGAGGATATATATAAAAGGATGGAGAAATTAAAGAAGATAGAGGGGTAGGTATAGGTCATACTTAGTAATGAATGCAAATCATTGCACATTCACTCTGAGCCAGGTGCTGTGATAACAACTTTATGTGATTATCTTATTTACTGCTTTAATGGTTCAGTAAGAGAGATGTTTTTACTCCCATTTTTCTGTTGAATAGAGTGGCTTGGGGAAGATGACTGGTCTACTTTACATTACCTACATAGCAGCAAGTGGTAAGACCAAGATTGAAAGCTAAGCTCTTCCTCTCAACCATTATTCTCTTTACTACTTTGCTTTAAAAAAGCCATTGGTGATCTGCAAAGCAGCAATAGCATCCATGCACATGACTGAGATGAAGAGAATGATAGAAAACAGGAGAGTAATGTCACCCAAGAGAAAGTGGTGAGGAGACTGAAGAGGAGGAGCTTCCTGTAATTTCTGTTTCAGTGTACCAGACATGCATAGACACACACACATACAACTAGTAGCTTGCAAATCTGGACACCAGCCCAACCTGAGGCTTCTTGCTCTGCATTTGATGCCTTGTGGTCCAGCCCTTTCTGCTTAGAGCTCCACTTCAGATTGAGGCTCTGGATTCCCGTGACCTCCTTCCAACTTCCTAATACTCAGAGAGAGGTGTTCCCCAAGGCACTGTCTTGCTTCCCTGGATAAACACAGTAATGTCCACATCTGCCACAATTACCCTTAGAGTCATTCCAGATTTGTGTCTCTAGCTGTCACTTCTTCACTGACATCTAATCTCATTTTTTAAAAGTTTATTTATGTATTGAGAGAGAGAGAGAGAGCAGGGGAGGGGCAGAGAGAGTAGGAAAGAGGGAGAATCCCAATCAGGCTTCACGCTGTCAGCATAGAGCTGGACACTAAGCTCAATCTCATGAACTTTGAGATCATGACCTGAGGCATAATCAAGAGCCAGACCCTCAACTGAGTGAGCCACCCAGGTACCCCTCTTTTCTGACATTGTTAGCTAGAGGATCCCAAATTTAACCTGTCAGTTGTTCCTCTAACTTCAGTCCAGCACCTTCGTTCTCATTTCTGGCTGTCTCTGCATCAGTTACCCTGACTCAGAGTGTTCAGGTTATTTCTGGTAATGTTTCTCATTTACTATATTTCATCCGTGGATTTTCCTATTGGCTTTACTAGTCTAATGTCATAGGACAAACTATTTGCATCCTTGCCAGTGCCGTTCTCAGCCAGGATGACCATCTGGACCCCACTTAGAGCCTAACTGTCTCCCCAGAGGCAATTCCTTCCTTATCCAGTCCATTACTCACACTTACAAGGGAGTCATCTTTCTAAGGCTCAGGTCTTAAGAGCTGATATACCTTTAAGTGTTTCAGTTACCTACAAACTAAACGACCATCTTCTTAAACAGTTGTGTGGCAAGAGTAGAGATTATGTTCTTTAACTCAATCCTCTGCAGTTTCTTCTGACCGTTGTCACATCCCTATCTCTAGAAGCCACCCTGGGATAGATATTTCAATCACAGGACTTATCCCATACCTATTGGTAACACAGGGGGATTTTGAACACATTGATAAAACCTTGTGATCTGTATCACTCTGTGTTTGATATATAATCTTCATTATGTGTCTATATCTATACTTATATCTATATCTGTCTATATGCATGTATGTGTATATATATACATATATATATATATCTTATTGTCATGTATATATTATCATAATGCCAATTATGGACTTCTGCTTAGACTTCTGCTTGGAGGTGAACAGAACATATTATCTACTCCAACAAACAGAAAAGAAAATCTGGAAATAAGCTTATGAGGTGGGAGAAGAAAGAATAGACCATGGAGTTTTATTGCTTATTAGTCCAAGAGATCTTTTTCTTCAATCTAACATTCAGCCTGAAATATTTACACCACCCAAATAACGATGTGAAGGCCTTATTTAACTGTCCAGGTCATAACTAGGATCAAATCTCAGGATTTTAAGTCTTGGGGACAAAGCTTAACATTTTCCTTCACTGATACTAACAGGCATTCTTGACTCACACACACCAAAGGTACTTTTCTAAGGGTTTGTTTATATTTCTGGTTCTGTCCCAGTGATATGATTATTTCTTGGATCAAAGAGATCCAAGAAGTCCTGGATTAATGAATCCAAGTTCAATTAGAATAAAATCAAGAGGTGAACTGGCCCAGTGAGGAAGAGTCTAAAGGCACAACCTCAGTCCTGTTCCCTTCAGCTTTGCTCTGCTATCATCCACCAGCCCTTTTCATATAGCCAGTGGTCAGGTCTACACACAGGTTTGCTCATCCTTTCTACAGCTTTGCCTGTTGTGGGTCCTCCCACCAGGAATACCGTCTCACATCACGTAGTACAACTCAACCTCTGCTTCTTTCTGAAACCCTCCTCACTGATTACTTACTGGATCATTCTCTGTAAGCTCCCATGTACAAAGGAGTTTGAGGAGCATTGATAACCATATCCACACAAGGGGGCTGAGGTATAACTTTTCAAAATGCCTTAGTTCTAGAGATTTCATAACAAGCATTTCATAACAAGAAATAAAAAGCAGAAGGGAGGTAACTCAGCACTGAGTGAACATTCATCACCTCTCAATCTGTATACCAAGAGCAATGTATGTGCCATTTCATGACCTCCTTCAATAATGCCGGGAAAACTGAGATGTCCGCAAAGGTTAGGAACATCCTTTTCACTCAGGTAAGCACAACACTATGACTTCATGTAGAAAGCCCTTTAAGTCCCCAGTTTCTACTTTATACAGAAGGAAGTTACTTCCCTCTAGACCCCTAGAGGTCTTAACACTTGACCCATGACATCTGCCTTCAAAGTATTAACAGTCCTGTTTAATATCATTACTTTGTGTTAAACATCCCTCTTGCACACAACTGTTCCCCAACACACACATTCCACTACCTATTTTTTTTTCTTTAACTATTTCAATTTGCTACTAAAATTCACCTCAAAGTTTTTTTTTTTTTTTCTCTAGGGATTGGTAATATTTGCCTTTCTCATTCTATTCATCTCTGTATAGGCCCATACTGGGCTTAAAATTGTTTTTGTGACTATAACTCACCTTTGTCAAAAATATTGAACAGCAGCAGAAATGAGCCTCAGGGTACTCATACACTGTGCTGTGAACATCCATGCTTCTGATGAGTACTGGACAACTGGTCTACCTACAAGCAGGAGCAGTCTGTTCTGTTCCTGACTGTCTTTTCTAGCTTGAAGTACACCATTTTATACATGCTGCTTAATGTGTGGCCACTATTTATTGACTCACCTGTCCTCCATCTCATGTCCCCTTGGTCTCCAGCATAGACCAGTGTTCATGCTGAAGACTAATCACTTATATCCATAGTTCTCTGGCTTCTACAGAGGGCTTGATTAAGGACAGGAGGCTTTATTAGCTTCTGGTGGTATTGCCTGGAAAGGGACATTTAAGGGTGGAGTAATTGGAAAAGCTGTTTATATTCCAGAAAGGCAAAACCTGTTTGCTGATGAAGCCACTGGGACCTTGCCTTTCCCTGAGTTTTACCTTCTGAGCAAGGGTGGAGAGATTATTCTCAGTCAAGAAGAGTCTGCTCACTGGGGAAATTCAGAGTTTTCTGGGATTTACCCAAATAATGAATTAGCTCAGCGTATATACTCTAGCCACAGTCCCCTGGCCATGGAAGAGCTAGCCTATACGTTTATGCAGCAAAGGTTACTAGGAAGAGAAGTTTCCTAGGTGACAAGCCATCCCCATGTCCAGTTCTCTACTCTTTTCAAAATTACCATCTGGTTAAACTTGACCTCATTCTTTCCATTCATTTCTAAAAAGACTCTGTTTTTTTCTCCCCAGACACTGAGAGTAAAACCTTGTCCTCTTCTGTTGAGAAGTTATCCCTGATGTTTTGTTTAATTAGTGTCTGAGGGGTTAGCTGGTAATTGATGTAGTGTGTAAGCATGAAATACTTGCATTAATGGTAAATTTTCAAATACCAGAAGACTAGAGGAAATAGACCAATAATGGGGAATGAGAACTCTGTATTTTTCACTCTTTAGGGCAGGTGGGTGTTGCCATCAAGTCAGAGTGGAAGAGTAACTTGTATAGCATTTAATTCAATTAGAGTGTGGGCACAGGCTTCAGTAGGAAAGTCAGCCTCACTATTTGTGTGTCTTTGAGCAGATTACATAACCTCTCTGGGCAAAACTCATGTGATCGGAAAAGTATAGCAAGCAATAGTACTGGCTTTCATAGTCTGTTGCAAGTGTAACATGAGTTGATTTTTTGTTGTTGTTTGTTTTTTATTTTGTTAAGTACTCAGGATAGTGACTGGCACAGAGTAATAACTTTGAATTTCTTTTCTGACTACTACACATGGTCTCAGCCACCTATTTCATTCATCAAATGGATGGGATGGCCGGAAAGCCTTTTGGTAGATGATCGGCATGAAGTGGTGGATGTGTTAATTCATGTTAATTTATTCATGTGAATAAAAGCTAGTGCTAGGAATCATCATGGATAATGACACCTTTGGGCAGCCATTTCTCCTCTCTAGCTTTTGACTTGATCAACTTTGGGTAGCTCTAGATGTTGGAGCGAGAATAGGATGGGATCGTGGCAGTGGTTTCAGTTTTATGTTCTGGGGTTTTAGGAAGCACTTTGTCTAACATTAAAGGGAGAGGATGCCTGACCCAAAGGAAGACAGGGATGATTGTGCTTGCAGGATGAAGTGGGAAAATTGTTTTCTGCTGTGTTTTCTTCCTGGAATAGCGGGATGTGAGATGTGGAATGTCTTAGGAATTGTCTTGATGTCCACCTGGGATAACTTCCAGAGATGCAGGGGCTTAAATATCTGTGAAGTTGGGGAAGAAAAAGGGAATAGACAGCTTGATGCCAGAACGTGCTGCAATCATATAGATGGAAACTCTTGTGACTGAGACTAACACAGGGTCCCTTTGGCATTATGCTGATCATCACCTTACTTATCTTCTTTCAGATATCTTGGCTCCCACTTATTGTCCACAGTCCCTGTCACTCCAGGAGGTAATATGCCCTGTGAAGGAGTTTAATTTTCCATTTTCCCTGATAGGGGAAGACAGTAAGGTGAATGAGATGCTGAGAAAGCTAGCAGAACATAATTGTCCATCTTTCTTCATTTTCATACATGCAGTGTACACTTGATGGCTAGGCTTTAGCAGCCATGTGTGAGCTGAAGCAAACTAGAAGGAGAAAGCTTCCATTAAGAATGAAGGAACATTGAGAGGAACCAGGGGACATGATGGTCATGGACATGTATTACCTGTTGACTCTCAGGTTCTTTGATGTGAGAGTGATAACCTTCCATCTTGTTTACAGCACAGATTTAGGTTTTATGTTTTAAGAAGCTGAAACTAATCTTGACAGACCACTCAAGAAGACTTCCTGAAATTTTTTTCTTTTTAAAATTTTTATTTTATTTTATTTAAATCCAAGTTAGTTAACATATAGTATAATAATAATTTCAAGTGTAGAATTTAGTGATTCATTACTTATATGTGACACCAGTGCCCATCCCAGCAAGTGCCCTCCTTAATGCCCATCACCCAGTTAGCCCATCCACCCACCTGCCTCCCGTCCAGCAACCATCAGTTTGCTCCCTGTATTTAAGAGTCTCTTATGGTTTGCCTCCCTCTCTTTTTTCTCCCTTCTTCTATGTTCATCTGTTTTTTTTGTTGTTGTTGTATGCCACATATGAGTGAAATCATGTGATATTTGTTTTTCTCTGATTGACTTACTTTGCTTAGCATAATACACTCTAGTTTCAACTACATTGTTGTAAATGGCAAGATTTCATTCTTTTTCATCACCAAGTAGTATTCCATTGTATATATACCACATCATCAATTGATGGACATTGAGGCTCTTTCCATGCTTCGGCTATTGTTGATAGTGCTGCTATAAACATTGGGTTGTATATGCCCCTTTGAAACACATATTTGTACCCTTTGGATAAATTCCTAGTAGTATAATTGCTGGTTTGTAGGGTAGTTCTATTTTAATGTTTTTAGAACTTAATATTTTTAGGGGCACCTGGGTGGCTAAGTTGGTTAAGCATCTGACTTCAGCTCAGCTCATTATCTCACAGTTAATGAGTTTGAACCCCATCATGAGTTTGAACCCCACATCAGGCTCTGTGCTGATAGCATGGAGGCTGGAGCCTCCTTTGGATTCTGCCTCTCTCTCTCTCTTTCTCCCTCCTTCCCCTGCTCACACTTCCTCTTTTCTCAAAAAATAAACATTAAACTTCATTTAAAAAGTAAACTATTGTTTGTTGTCAAATTAGTTTCCAAATAATACCCAGTGCTCATCCCCACGAGTGCCCTCCTCCATGCCCCTCCCCTCTCCCCCCTACATCCATCAGTTCTCAGTTTTTGTCAGCATTCAAGAGTCTCTCATGGTTTGCCTCTCTCCCTTTCCCCCACCATTTCCGCCCTTCTTCTCCCGCTTGTTCCTCCGTCAAGTTCCTCCTAATCCTCCTATACGTGCAAACATATGATATTTGTCCTTCTCTGCCTGACTTATTTCGCTCAGCATAACACCCTCAAGGTCCATCCATGTTGCTACACATGGCCAGATTTCATTGTTTCTCATTGCCATGTAGTATTCCATGGTATAGAGAAACCACATCTTCTTGATCCATTCGTCCGTTGATGGACACTTAGGCTCTTTCCATGTTTTAGGTATTGTGGAGAGTGCTGCTATGAACATTGGGGTCCATGTGCTCCTATGCCTCAGCATTTCTGTATCCCTTGGGTAAATTCCTAGCAGTGCTATTGCTGGGTCATAAGGGAGTTCTATTGTTAGTTTCCTGAGGAACCTCCACACTGTTTTCCAGAGGGGCTGCACAAGTTTGCATTCCCACCAACAGTGTAGGAGGGTGCCCGTTTCTCCACATCCTCGCCAGCATCTCGTGTTCTCTGATTTGCTTATTTTACCCACTCTGACTGGCGTGAGGTGGTATCTCAGTGTGGTTTTGATTTGTATTTCCCTGATGAGGAGGGATGCTGAGCATCGTTTCATGTGTCTATTGGCCATCTGGATGTCCTTTTTGGAGAAGTGTCTGTTCATATCTTCTGCCCATTTCTTCACAGGGTTGTTTGTTTTTAAGGAGTGGAGTTTGGTGAGTTCCTTATAAATTTTGGATATAAACCCTTTATCTGATATGTCATTTGCAACTATCTTTTCCCATTCCATTGGTTGCCTATTAGTTTTGTGGGTTGTTTCCTTTGCTGTGCAGCTGGCCCCAAAATTCTTAGAGTCTTATTGTCTTCTGGAGTGAAGTTCTTATTAATCTTGGGACAAGCCAGTTTTGTTTTGTTTTGCTTTCAATTCTATGTTCTTTTAGGTGTTCCTTACTCTCTTGAAACATCTTTCCCATGCCTTCCTAAAGCAGAAAGTGCTGCTGCATTTTGTGTCTCACCTTGGTGTTAGCGTTTCACACCAGTTATAGGAAACTAAGTGTCTGTGGTTAGGAGCATTTGCCTTGCAGAGTTCTGTTTCTTCTGTTGCATCCTG
This sequence comes from Hyaena hyaena, assembly GCF_003009895.1. Lineage (NCBI taxonomy): Eukaryota > Metazoa > Chordata > Mammalia > Carnivora > Hyaenidae > Hyaena > Hyaena hyaena. The sequence goes on from NW_024081412.1 coordinate 393,024, forward strand.
AGCACCGTTACACTTGAGAATCTTGAAAACACTGAGAGGCTACCACGTTTTCTTAGTAAGGAGAACTGTCTTCACTCCCACCTGCTCTGTTAGAGCCGGAGAGTCTTTTATGCCTATTTTAGGAACTATAGTGTTGTTGTTGTTGTTGCTGATGATATTTTTTTAATAGTTTATTGTCAAGCTGGTTTCCATATAACACCCAGTGCTCATCACCACAAGTGCCCTCCTCCATGTTTGTCAACCCCCCTTTCTCTCTCCCTCCCCTCATCAGTCCTCAGTTTGGGAACTATAGTGTTTTGAATGGGGAATTGTCGAGTACTTCTTTCAGTTGTCCTTTACTAAACTTTTGCTTTTGTGAGTAGTTTTTAAAAACTCCAGGATGAGGTCAGTGGTGATAGAAATGAACAAAATTAACTCCCTTATTAAAATTGTGGGATCGCTGTGGAGGCTGACTTTATTAGTATTATTTGGGGGATTATCTAAGGTCTAAGTGTGTGCAGTAGGAGGCAGTAATTTTCCAGAAGTCAGGCACTTCTGTAAAGATTTTATACACCCAAATAAGCTTTTTTTTAAAATGCATAAGCATATAAATATATAAAAGTAAAGATCATTGCAGATCACCTTTGTATCTGTTGGTCACTGAGACACCGGGTGACCTGTCATATATGTTGTCTTCTCATTTCTTTCTTGCAGTGTGGTGTCACAGTGTCATCTGATGCACAACTCAGTTACCACTGGTTTATTGTAAGACTTCATGTGTTCCCTCATGAAACTTCCTTTTATCTCAGACGGGAAATGCATTTCTGCTTACTCTGGTGTTAGACTAATCCTATGTGTCCCTCATATTTCAGGATGTACCAGGCTGTGTGTCCCAGTCATATGGGAGACAGGCTCTTATAGTTTGTGTATAGGGAGTGTCTTAGTCTGCTCCAGAAACAAATACAAAACTGTAGACTGGATAGCTTCACAATCATTTATTTCTCAGAGCTCTGGAGGTTGGGGAGTCCAAGATCAATTTGTTGGCCAGGAAGGTCTGGATTACAGATAGTTGCCTTCTCACTGTATGCTCACATGGAAAATACATTGAGAGATGGATAGATAGAGACAGAGAGAGAATATCTCTCATGTCTCTTATTAAAAGAGTACTAACCCCACCATGAGAGCTCCATCCTCATGACTGAATTATCTCCCAAAATCCCCATCCTTCAATGCCATAATATTTGGGGTGAGAGTTTCAACATATAAATTTTGGGGGGACATAAGCATTTAGGCCATAGAAGGAAGCCATGGTAAGTCACTCCAAGACTTTTCAGGTAATGTGAGGACAAGTTTATCTTTTGAAAGTCATTCTAGAAAAGTCATCCAACATCTGAGATAAGTTATGAGCAGTCGTAGTCTACTTTAACTATGATTTATAAACATATTTTCATCATCAAGGCCAAGCAAAGTGACTGGTAGAAATCTTTTTACCTAGAGAATAAGCAAAGAAAGATTAAAAAAAAAAAGAATTATAAGCTTTATATAGCAGAGTAGCAGCCAAAGAAATGTATTTAAAGGGTCTAAGTGTAGAATCCTGAATTTCCATTATACAACAGAAATGCTCTTACAGTGGAGATGGATGAAGGCGAATAAATAAAACTCTTACAGAGAAGGTGGTGATATACATTGAACACTACTGATTCCTCCTGCGCCAAAGATCTTTGAGGTTCAAGAGAGATTTTCAAGAGCAGAGAACGCATTGGTTTGTGGGCATAAAGATTATACTCTAATCTGTTACCTTTCCCAATAACTTTTTTCCATAAAAGAATATTTCTTGTGGGTTTTTAAAAAGTGTTGCATAGAGGGGAGCTAAGATGGCAGAGAAGTCAGGGATCTTGGGAATAAATACAAGTGTATTGAGGTCAGGTTACTCAGAACACCCAGGAAGTTGATCTGCAGAGTGGCAGAAGGATCTGCACCATTGGAAGGAGACAGCTTGGAAGGAGGGAAGTGCACAAATGTGAGATGAGGGAGAGAAAGTGGCAGACCTGTGGAGAGGAGGTAGCTCCTTCTGTGGAGAGACAAAGGCGGGTAAAGAAAGTAAGGACTGAGATAGTGAGGCATCAAGTTAGCACAAGAGGAAAACCTCTCTGGACCACAAACTGGGTAGAAAAGAGTACTGAGTGTCCCAGTTTTTACAAATAGCTTGGAGAGCTCAAACTCATAGGTTCTGGAAGTGAGTGACTTTCTCTAAAGCTAATCTGCAGAGTGCACTCCTGGGGAGAAGGAGGGAGTGCATTGTGTGATATGGGAGTCTCCAGGACACACTGGGAGAGAATATTCTTCTAGGAATACTTTTGGAAGTATTTTGTCCTTGCCTTGCCAAGGACAAACGACTCTGCAGGTGTCAGCCAAAGGCCTTTCACCAACAAGGTGGAGAAACTCTACACTAGAGAAGGGGAGCTGATCTGCACTGTGTCAGTCTTTAAGACCTTGGGTTTTGAATCCTAGCTGTGTGTGCAAAGGAGAAGGCACAGGGTAATTGTGGCTCAGGGCAAACTGACGGCCCTCACTATTCTGTGAGGGCTGTCTGAACAGCTGGGGATGAAGTCCCTGGTCCACGGATGAGAGATTGGGGTGGCACATTTAACTCCCCAACACTGACATGGTGGTACTTCAGAGAGAAGCACAGAAGCCCCTGGTGGAATCAGGACACACTTACACCAAGCCCTGCCCCTCTGTGCCTGGAAACTGCTTATTTACTGGAGCAAGACTGACTCTGAGCCTACACAGCTAGCTTCTCTTCCAGACCAGCATAGCCACCACCTCTAGGTACCAACAGATAACACATTTTCCCCCTCTCTTTGTTTTAAAATACTTTATTCATCTTTTATGTTATACGATTTTATTTTAATTATCTTTTAAAAATTTAAATCCAAGTTACTTAACATATAGTGTAATAATGATTTCAGAAATAGAATATAGTGATTCATCATTTACATATAACACCCAGATGCTCATCCCAACAAGTGTCCTCCTTAATGTCCCTTGCTCATTTAACCTATCCCCCTATCAAAACTGCTCTAGCATCCCTCGGCTTGTTGTCTGTATTTAAGTCTCTTATGGTTTGCCCCCTCCCTGTTTTTAAGTAATTTTTGCTTCCCTTCACTTATGTTCATCTGTTTTGTGTCTTAAATTCCACATATGAGTGAGGTAATATGATGTTTGTCTTTTGCTGACTGAAAAATTTTGCTTAGCATACTATACTCTAGTTCCATCCATGTAGTTGCAAATGGCAAGATTTCATCCTTTTTGATCACTGAGTAATATTATGTGTGTGTGTGTGTGTGTGTGTTGTGTGTGTGTGTATGTATATACCGCATCTTCTTTGTCCATTCATCAGTTGATGGACATTTGGGCTTTTTCCATACTTTGGCTATTGTTGATAGTGCTGCTATAAACATTGAGTTGCATGTGCCCCTTCAAAACAACACACTTGTATACTTTGGATACATATCTACTAGTGCAACTGCTGGATTGTAGGGTAGTTCTATTTTTAATTTTTTGAGGAACCTCCATACTGTTTTCCAGAGTGGTTGTACCAGTTTTGTTTTATTTATTTTTGAGAGAAAGAGAGAGAAAGAGAGGGAGAGAACACGTGTGCGTACATGAGTGGGGGAGGGGCAGAGAATGGGAGACAAAGGATCCGAGGTGGGCTGTGTACTGATAGCAGAGAGCCCAATGCAGGGCTTGAATTCATGAATTGTGAGATCATGACAAGGGCTGAAGTCAGACGCTCAACTGACTGAGACATCTGAGTGCTCTGTTTTCTTCTTCTTTTTTTCCTCCATATTTTTTTCTCTTATGAATGCAAAAATTTTCAACAGGATACTAGAAAATTGAATTCAACAGTAAATTTAAAGTGGGATTTATTCATGGACTTCAGGAGTAACTCAATAATCACAAATCAATTGATGTGATAAACCAGATTAATAATAGAAAGGATAAGAAGGATAAGAACCATGTGATCCTTTCAATAGATGCAGAAAAAGTATCTATTTAATGGTAAAACGTCTATGCACTGGCAAAATACAGCATCTTTTATTATAAAAACCCTCAAAGAGTAGGTGTAGAAGGAATATACCTCAACATTATAAAAGCTATATGTTAAAGGTCCACAGCTAATATCATCCTCAATTGGGAAAAATGGAGAGCTTTTCTCCTAAAATCAAGAACATGACAGGGATGTCCACTCTCACCACTGTTCAACATATTGTTGGAAGTCCTAGCCTAAACAATCAGACAACAAAAAGAAATAAAAGGCATACAAATTGGTAAAGAAGTCAAACTTTAACTCTTCATAGATGATGTGATACTCTATATAGAAAACTCAAAAGACTCTAGTTAAAAAAAAAAAACCCTCTAGAACTAACACATTATTCAGCAAAGTTACAGGATATAAAATCAACATACAGAAATTGGTTGTATTTCTAAACACCAATAAGGAAGCAGCAGAAAGAGAAATCAAGGAATTGATCCCATTTACAATAGCACCAAAAACCATAAGACACCTAGGAATAAACATAACAAAGGAGGTAAAATATCTGTATGTTGAAAACTATAGAAAGATTATTAAAGAAATTGAAGAAAACACACAAAAAAGAAAAACATTACATGCTCATGGATTGAAAGAACAAATATTGTTAAAATGTAGATACTACCCAAAGCAATCTACACATTCAATGAAATCCCTAAAATAAGACCAGTATTCTTCACAGAACTAGAAGAAACAGTCCTAAAATTTGTATGGAACTACAACAGACCCTGAATAGACAAAGTAATGCTGAAAAAGAAAATCAAACCTGGAGGTATCACAATTCCAGATTTTAAGATGTATTACAAAGCTGTAATCATCAAGACAGTATGGTACTGGTACAAAAACAGACACATAGTTCAATGGAATGGAATAGAGGATCCAGAAATGGACCCACAAATGTATGGCCAACTAATATTTGACAAAGCAGGAAAGAGTATTGAAGGGAAAAAAGACAGTCTCTTTAGCACATGGTGTTGAGAAAATTGGACAATGGCATGCAGAAGAATGAAACCAGACTACTTTCTCAGACTATACACAAAAATAAATTCAAAATAACGAACAACTTAAATGTGAGACAGGAAACCATCAATATCTTATAGGAGAAAACACTCAGCAACCTCTTTAACCTCATTTGTAGCAACTTCTTACTAGATATGTCTCTGGAGGCAAGGGAAATAAAAACAAAATGAACAATTGGGACCTCATCAAAATAAAATCTGCACAGTGAAGCAAACAATCAACCAAATTAAAGGCAACCGACAGAATGGGAGAAGATATTTGCAAATGACATACCAGATAAAGGGTTATTATCCAAAATCTATAAAAAAAACTTATCAAACACCTCCAAAACAAATAATCCAGTGAAAAAATCCACAGAAGACACGAATAGACACTTTTCCAAAAAAGACATCCTGATGACAAACAGACGCATGAAAAGATGCTCAACATCACTCATCATCAAGGAAATATAAATTAAAACACAGTGAGATACCACCTCATGCCTGTCAGAATGGCTAGCATTAACACAGGAAACAACAGATGTTGGCAATAATGGAGTGAAAGGGGAACCTTTTTGAACTGTTGGTAGGAATGCAAACTGGTGTAACCACTCTGGAAAACAGTATGGAGGTTCCTCAAAAAATTAAAAATTTTAACTACTCTGCGACTCAGCAGTTGAAATATTAATCATTTATCCAAAGGATAAAAAAATTCTGATTTGGAGAGGCATATGCACCCCAATGTTTACAGCAGCTCTATCAACAATAGCTGAATTATATAAAGAGCCCAAATGTCTATCAATTGATGAATGGATAAAGAAGAGGTGGTACACACACACACACACACACACACACACACACATTGGGATACTACTCAGCAATCAAAAAGAATGAAATCTTGCCGTTGGCAGCAACATGGATGGAACTAGAGTGTACTATGTTAAATGAAATAAGTCAGTCAGAGAAAAACAGATATATCATTTCACTCATATATGGAATTTAAGAAACACAACAGATGAACATAGGGAAAGGGAAGCAAAAACAAGATTATAAAAGAGGGAGGCATAAGATACTCTTAAATATAAAGGACAAACTGAGTATTGCTTGAGGGGAGTTGGTTGGGGGGAGAGGCTAAATGGGCAATGGACATTAAGGAGGGCACTTGCTGGAATGAGCACTGGGTGTTATATGTAAGTGATGAATCACTGGGTTTTACTCCTGAAACCATTAGTACATTATATGTTAACTAATGTGATTTTAAATAAATAAATTAAAATTAAAGATGAAGAAAAAATGTGTTGCATAGACTGTGCATATATGAGTTTCAGGTTTATATTCAAGCTGTAAGTGTATTCCTAATAATCTGTCAGTTCTCTGAACAGCCAGTTGCTTTCACTCTTTGATAGTTCCCAATTGCATATAAATACTAAGTGTGGTTCAAAAATTCATTTCATAGAAATAAATCTCCATTCTTGTCAGGGGTTTCCTAAGAGTATTCTCTGAGACTGTATTCATGGTCTCAAGAAGGGTTTTGGTGTTCCTTGATGATTATTTTCTCCTTTTTTTCAGAAAAACAAGTTAGGGTTAATATAAAAAACTAAACTGTGACAGGAAAGTAATTTACTGATGCCTGATTTTACTAATTTACTGATATTTCTTCACAACTTTTCCCCAGAAAGAGAAATATCAAAAATTATAACAAAGGAGCTTGTCACATTTTCAGAATTTTGCGGTGTGTGTGTGGAAATGAGCTTGCTTGCTCTTTGAAGTTCTACAGATAAAGAAAATTTGTCCATCAAATCTGATTCAAATAAACTAATGGAGTTCTCAACAGGGTATCATCCTAGACTGTCTTCTGTGACCTAGGGAAGTTCAGAGAAAGTTCAGTGCTTCAAAGCTGCTTCCCCATGAGGAAAGCTTTTGTTTCCATTTCTAAAATGTTGGGCTGAGGAGTTAGCTTCTGCTCAGATACATAGAAGAAAGAAGGCATATTGGAAAGGAGGGGCTTAAATTTAGTTTAGGAAATATCTACTTTCAAATAATATCATGGAAAGAGAATAAAACAGCAGTATTAAACTGTTGAAAGTCTATTAGTCTGTTGAAATAATAAATATCTCTTTATTAAAAAAGATCAAAAGAAGTCATCAGTTGATGAAAAGGGACTTGCCTAGGGCTTTGGCAGATGTCTAAAACAAACTATATGGGGGACATAATATGTTTTTGATTCCCAATAAGTGAGGATAATCTTTGTACTTAATTCTTAGTCCAAATCTTTATTCAATCCTGGATCTATATAGATATATCTTGGACATTAGAGTTTAATATTTGTTGATCAATATACAATAGAAGATGGCTGTCTCTAATCTTCAAAAGTGTACAGTGAAATAGAGAAATTAAACAAATGAAGGAGTTGGTTCATACATATATAAGAGACATAAAGGCATATTGAATCATATTTGTCATGAATTAATTGAGAGAAGTAAAAGAAATGTGTTATGGGACTGTTGAAATTATTTTATTTTATTTGTTTTGTATTAAAATTTTTATTTTTACATAATTTCTACACCGAGCATGAGACTGGGACTCACAACCCCGAGATCTACAGCCAGATACTCCACCAAATGAGCCAATCTGGTGCTCTGAAATTGTATTTTTTTTTGAAACTGTTTTATTAAATGAATAATTGAGGGGCGCCTGGTTGGCTCAGTCCGTTAAGCGTCTGAGTTCGACTCAGCTCATGGTCTCACGGGTTGTGGTTGGAGCCCCGCGTTGGTCTCTGTGCTGACAGCAAGCTCAGAGCCTGGAGCCTGTTTAAGATTCTGTAACTCCCTCTCTTTCTGACCCTCCCCTGCTCAAGCTGTCTCTCTCTCTCTCAGTAATAAATAAAACATTTAAAAATTTAGACAAATAAATGGATAATTGAATACAGGCGGTGAGGGCATTGATGAGGTAAGTATATGATAAATTTTAGAGTGATAAGATATTTGAGAAAGGAGAGAGCAACTGAGACACTCAGAGTCTACAGAGATTATAATATTTTCATATGATGGTGTTCCTGTGTAGCTCAGTCGGTTAAGCCTCTAAGTTATGATTTTGGCTCAGGTCTTGAACTTACAAACTGAGTTAGAGCCCAATATTGGGCTCCGAGCTAATAGCTCAGAGTCTGCTTGGAATTCTCTCTCTCCTTCTCTCTCTCTCTCTCTCTCTCCCTGTCCCTGCCATGTTCAGGCACACACACACACACACACACTCTCTCTCTCTCTCTCTCTCTTCTCTCTCTCAAATAAATAAAAATTGGTTAGTGAATGAGATGTAATGAATCCAATGAAGTCTTATTTAAAATTTTTGTTAGGGGAGTTGCAAGCTGCTTGAGGAAGGGAGAAGAAGGATAAACAGAGGATAACAACATATGCCTTTGTGTTATCTGGAGATGTCCAGACATGGACGAGTCTCAGAGCTGGGCATGTCCTACAACTACCAGCTCTGCATATGATTGAGGAAGAGAGGAAGGACAATTCCAATGTTTCTTGAGAGCTACCTCAAGAAACTAGCCAAAGTACACATGGTGGAGAGTCCCAAATACCACTATGAGTAGGGAAATAAAGTAACCAAAGTCTCAACACAAAGAGACGCCATTCAAAGAACACTTCCTGAACGGACAGGCCCTGGACAAAAAGCCTTCTTTAATACAGCAGTACTTGCAGGTGCAGAGTGCATAACAAACTTTTAGAACTAACAAGAGAGGGGCACTTGGGTGGCTCAGTCAGTTAAGCGTCCGACTTCAGCTCAAGTCATGATCTCATGATTCATGGGTTCAAGCCCCACGACAGGTTCTGTGCTGATAGCTAGCTCAGAGCCTGGAGCCTGTTTCAGATTCTGTGTCTCCCTCTCTCTCTGACTCTCCCCTGCTCACGCTTTCTCTGTCTCTCTTTCAGAAATAAATAAAACATTTAAAAAAATTTTTAAAAATTAAAAAACTAACAAGAGATAGAAAGCTAACCAAAATGACGAAAAGGAAGAACTCTCCTCTAAAGAAATTCCAGGAAGAAATGACAGATAAAGAACTGCTCAAATCAGATATAAGTAGCATAACTGAACAAGAATTTAGAACAATAGTCATGACATTAATCACTGGGCTTGAAAAAGGCATGGAATACATCAGAGAAACTTGCTACAAAAACTATGGAGGTTAAAAATAGTTGTGATGAATTAAAAAATGCTATAAATGAGATGTATAATAAAATAGAGGCGTCTATTGCAGGAATGGAAGAGGCAGAGAGGAGAATAGGTGAATTAGAAGACACAATTGTAGAAAAAGATGAGGCTGAGAAAAAGAGATTAACTGATCCAGAAACATGAAAGGAGAGTTCGAGAAATGAGCGATACAATCAAATGAAACAATATCCATATCATAGGAATTACAAAAGAGGAAGAGAGAAGGAAAGGCACTGAGGGAGTCCTTGAACAAACTATAGCAGAGAACTTCCCCAATCTGGGGAAGGACACAGACATTGAAATCCAAGAGGTACAGAGAACTCCCCTCAGACATAACTTCAATCTATCTTCTGCATGACATATCATAGTGAAACTGGCAAAATATAAGAACAAAGAAAGAATTATGAAAGCAGCTAGGGAGAAAAGGACCCTAACATACAAAGGGAAACCTATCAGAGTGATAACAGACATATCTACTGAAACTTGGCAGGCCAGAAAGGAATGACATGAGATCTTCATTGTGATGAACAGAAAAAAATGCAGCCAAGAATCCTCTATCTAGCAAGCCTGTCATTCAGAATAGAAGGAGAAATAAAAGTCTTTCCAAATAAACAAAAATTGAAAGAATTTGTCACCACTAAACCAGCCCTACAAGAAATCCTGAGGGGGACTCTATGAGGGAAATGTTGCAAGAAATGCAAGGTAGCAGAGACACCAACACAAGCATAAATCCCACAAAGCACACAATGACTCTAAACCCATATTTTTCAATAATAACACTGAATGTAAATGGGCTGCATGCTCAAATCAAAAGACATAGGGTAGCAAAATGGATTTAAAAAAATCCATCTATTTGCTGTCTACAAGAGACTTATTTTAGGCCTGAGGACACCTTCAGATTGAAAGTAAGGGGATAGAAAAATATCTATCATGCTACTGGAAGTCAAAAGAAAGCTGGAGTAGCTATACTTATATCAGACAAACTGGACTTTAAAGTAAAGACAATAACAAGGGATAAAGAAGGGCATTGTATAATAATTACAGGGTCTATCCATCAGGAAGAACTAACAAATATAAATGTCTATGCACCGAATATGGGAGCACCTAAATACTTAAAACAATTAATCACAAACAGAAACAATCATATAGATAAGAATGTGCTAATAGTAGGGGACTTTAATACTCCACTTAGAGCAATGGATAGATCAACCAGACAGAAAATCACTAAAGAAACAATAGACTTGAATGACTCATTGGACCAGATGGATCTGACAGATATATTCAGAACTCTGCATCCTGAGGCCAGGGAATTCACTTTCTTCTCAAGTGCACATGGCACATTCCCCAAGATAGATCACATACTGGGACATAAAGCAGCCCTCAATATATATAAAAAAAAATTGAGATCATACCATGCACACTTTCAGATCACAATGCTATGAAACTGGCAATCAATCACAGGAACAAGTCTGGAAAACCTCCAAAAACATGGAGATTAAAGAACACCCTACTAAAGAACTAATGGGCAAATCAGGCAATTAGAGAAGAAATTTAAAAATATATGGAAACAAATGAAAATGAAAACACAACAATCCAACTCTATGGGATGTGGCAAAGACAGTCCTAAGAAGAAAGTACATTGCACTCCAGGCCTATTTCAAGAAATTAGAAAAACCGCAAGTAGAAAATCTAACCGGGCACCTAAAGAACTAGGACAGCAACAAGAGAACCCCAATCCTAGTAGGAGAAGATAAATAATAAAAATCAGGGCAGAAATAAACAATATAGAAACAAAAAAACCCCACAGTTGAACAGATCAATGAAACCAAGAGCTAGTTTTTTGAAAAAATTAACAAAATTGACAAACCTTTAGCCTGACTTCTCAAAAAGAAAAGAGAGAGCACTCAAATAGACAAAATCATGAATGAAAATGGACTTATGACAACCAACCCCTCAGAAACACAAGCAATTATCAGGGAATAATATGAAACACTATATGCCAACAAATTGGACAACTTAGAAGAAATGGACAAATTCCAAAACACACACTCACTACCAAAACTCACACAGGAAGAGATAGAAAATCTGAACAGACCCATAATGAGTGAAAATTTTGAGTCAGTTATCAAAAATCTAACAAATAAGAGCCCTGGATGTGATGGCTTCCCTGGGGAATTCTACCAGAGATTTAAAACAGAATTAATACCCATTCTTCTCAAGCTATTCCAAAAAATAGAAATTGAAGGAAAACTTCTGGACTCATTCTATGAAGTGAGCATCACTTTGATTCCCAAGCCAGACAGAGACTCAGCAATAAAAGAGAACTATAGGCCAATATCCTTGATAAATCGGATGCAAAAATCCTCAACAAGATACTTGCAAATCAAATTCAACAGCACATAAAAAGAATTATCTACCACAATCAAGTGGGATTCATTCCTGGGTTACAGGGCTGGTTCAATATTTGCAAATGAAATCAATGTGATACATCACATTAACAAAAGAAAAGATAAAAACCATATGATCCTGTTGATAGATGCAGAAAAAGCATTTGACAAATACAGCATCACTTCTTAATAAAGACCCTCGAGAAAGTCAGGATAGAAGGAACTTACTTAAACATCATAAAAGCCATCTATGAGAAGCCCTCAGCTAACATCATCCTCAATGAGGAAAAACGGAGAGCTTTCCCGCTGAAATAGAGAACATGACAGGGATGTCCACACTCACCACTGTTGTTTAACATAGTGCTGGAAGTCCTAGCATCAGCAATAAGACAACAAAAGGAAATAAAAGGCATCAGAATTGGCAAAGAAGAAGTCAAACTTTCACTTTTCGCAGACGACATGATACTCTACATAGAAAACCTGACAGACTCCACCAGAAGCCTACTAGAACTGATCCAAGAATTCAGGAAAGTTGCAGGGTACAAAATCAACGTACAGAAGTTGGTTGAATTTTATACACCAATAATTAAGCAACAGAAAGAGAAACCAAGACACTGATCCCACTCACAATTGCACAGAAAACCATAAAATACCTAGGAATAAACCTAACCAAAGATATAAGAGATCTGGATGATGAAAACTATAGAGAACTTATGAAGGAAATTGAAGAAGACACAAAGAAATGGAAAAACATTCCATGCTCATGGATTGGAAGAATAAATAGAGTTAAAATGTCATTACTACCCAAAGCAATCCACACATTCAATGCAATCCCAATCAAAATTGCACCAACATTGTTTCAAAACTAGAACAAACTATCCTAAAATTTGTATGGAACCACAAAAGACCCCGAATAGCCAAAGTAATATTGAAAAAGAAAACCAACACGGGAGGCATCACCATCCCAGACTTTAGCCTCTACTACAAAGCTGTCATCATCAAGACAGTATGGTATTGGCACAAAAACAGACACATAGACCAATGGAATAGAATTGAGAACTCAGAATTGGACCCACATGTATGGCCAATTAATCTTTGACAAAGCGGGAAAGAGTATCCAGTGGAAAAATGACAGCCTCTTTAACAGATGGTGCTGGGAGAACTCAACAGCTTCATGTAGAAGAAGGAAACTCTGGTCATTTGTAGCAACATGAATGGACCTAAAGGGTGTTATGCTGAGCGAAATACATCAGGCAGAGAAGGACAAATACCATATGTTTGCACATATAGGTGTATTAAGAGGAAGTTATCGGAGGACGAAGCGGGAGAAGAGGGGGAAAGTAGTTGGGGAGAGGGAAGGAGGCAAACCACCAGAGACTCTTGAATGCTGAGAACAAACTGAGGACTGCGAGGGGAGAGGTGAAAGGGGGTCATGGGCATGGAGGAGGTCACTTGTTGGGATGAGAACTGGGTGTTATATGTAAACCAACTTGACAATAAACTATTTAAGGAACAAAAATGAAAATAAATAAATAAATAAGATAAAGATAAGCAAATCAAACAATGTAGTTTACGAAATTAACAGAATAATAGAGGAAAACTCTTTGTTCACCTTAATAGATAAGAACAAGCATTTGATAATTTTTTCAAAAAGGATAAAACTAGATCATTTTCCCTCACCATAGAGAAAAACAAACTCAAAATGGATAAAGGACCTGAATGTGAGACAGGAAACCATCAAAATCCTAGAGGAGAGAGCAGGAAACAACCTCCTTGACCTCATCCCCAGCGATTTCTTACTTGACACATCCCCAAAGACAAGGGAATCAAGAGCAAAAGTAAATGATTGGGACCTCATCAAGGTTAAAAGCTTCTGCACGGCAAAGGAAACAATCCATAAAAGTAATAGGCAACTGACAGAATGGGAAAAGATTGTTGCAAATCACATATCACACAAAGGGCGAGTATCCAACATCTATAAGGAACTCACCAAACTCCACACCCAAAGGACAAATAATCCAGTGAAGAAATGGGCAGAAGACATGAACAGAGACTTTTCCAAAGAGGACATCCAGATGGCCAACAGACACATGAAAGGATGCTCAGCATCCCTCATCATCAGGGAAATACAAATCATAACCACACTGAGATACCACCTCACGCTGGTCAGAGTGGCTAAAATGAGCAAATCAGGAGACTCTAGATGCTGGCGAGGATGTGGAGAAATGGGCACCCTCCTACACTGTTGGTGGGAACGCGGCCACTCTGGAAAACAGTGTGGAGGTTCCTCAAAAAATTAATAGAACTCCCCTATGACCCAGCAATAGCACCGCTAGGAATTTACCCAAGGAATACAGGAGTGCTGATGCATAGGGGCACATGTACCCCAATGTTCATAGCAGCACTCTCAACAATAGCCAAAACATGGAAAGAGCCCAAGTGTCCCTCTACTGATTAATGGATCAAGAAGACGTGGTTTATCTATACAATGGAATACTACATGGCAATGAGAAAGAATGAAATCTGGCCATGTGTAGCAACATGGATGGAACTTGAGGGTATTATGCTAAGTGAAATAAGTCAAGCAGAGAAGGACAGATGCCATATGTTTGCACTTATAGGAGGATTAGGAGGAACTTATCAGAGTATCACGGGGGGAGAAGAAGGGGAAAAATAGTTGGGGAGAGGGAGGGAGGCAAATTCTGAGAGATTCTTGAATGCTGAGAACAAACTGAGGGCTGATGGAGGTGGGGGAGAGGGAAGGGGGTGATGGGCACCGAGGAGGGCACTTGTTGTGATGAGCACTGGGTGTTATATGGAAACCAACTTGATAATAAACTATTTTAAAAAATAAAACTATTGTTAGGATCTTTACAAAAATTTTCCAGAAAATTTTCTTGTACGCTATCTGGTGAAGGGGAGCTCTTATAGAAAGGAATTTGAGAGTTGACTGGGTGGGTGAGTTGGTTAAGCATCTGACTCTTGATTTCAGCTCAGGTCTTGCTCTTATGGTTTGTGAGGTAGAGCCCCAAGTCAGCCTCTGTGGTGACCGCATGGAGCCTGCTTGGGATTCTCTCTCTCCCTCTGTGTTTGCCTTTTCTTCGCTCTCTCATACATACTCTCTAAATAAATAAGCATTAAGAGAAAGAGAGTAATTTCAAAATATGGTGTTGCTTATCCTCCTACAGATTTGTGGACTCATTCCACTGAGAACAAGACATTTAGGAAGTGTTAAAAAGGAGTAGGATTGCTGTACTTGAGATTTCAGAACAGAGCACTTTCTAGTCAGAAGAGTTTCTTGAGTCATCAGGGTGGTTGTTGTTGACAAATGGGAACTCTTTCCTTGGAGCTCATGGACACTCATTTGGAAAGACAACTGCCAGTGTTTACTGAGTTGTGCATGGGGTTGGCCCAGCAGACAGGCAGAGACTATCTGGCCTTTTATGACTTCTATCCTTTTTAGGATTTTACCTCACTCTGGGTTTGTAGAATCCTTTTCCATGCTCTCTTCACATCCTTGTTTCTCAGGGTGTAGATGAGTGGGTTGAGCAGTGGGGTGATAACACAGTAGAAGAAGGACTTGAACTTGGCCTGGGTGCTATTGGCAGGGGGCTGGAGGTACATGTAGATGGCTCGTCCAAAGTACATGATCACAACCGCCAAGTGGGAGCTGCAAGTGCTGAGTGCCTTGTACCTTCCATCAGGTGAAGGTAACTTCAACACAGCCTTGGCAATGAATGTGTAGGAGATTAGCACAAGCAGAGGAGCCATCGTGCAAAAGGGATGGCTCCCACGGCCAGGGACAGCTCATTAGCAGTGGTGTCACCACAGGCCAACTTGATCAGAACAGGCACTTCACAGAAGAAGTGGTCAAGTGTGTGGTGACCACAGTGGTGGAGCTGGAGAGTAAGCATAGCTTGAAGTACTGAATTAGCCAGGCCACTGGACCAGGCAGCAGTTGCCAGTTGAACAAACGCCCAGGGCCTCATGATGAGAGTGTACCTGAGGGGGCAGCAGATAGCCACATAGCGATCAAAAGCCACTACTGCCAGCAGGGCGCATTCAGTACATCCTATCCAGTGGAAGAGGTAGGCCTGGGTGATGCAGCCCCAGGAAGCAATTGTCTTCTCTGGGCCTCAGAAGTTGCCCAGGAGCTGGGGAACAACGGTGCAGGTGACACAAAGTTCCAACACAGAGAGATTGTTCAGGAAGAAATACATGGGGGTCTGGAGTTTAGGCTCCACCATGGAAAGAAAGATGATGGAGCTGTTTCCCATCAGGGTGAGGATGTAAGAGGCCAGGACCACTCCAAAGAGGGGCATTTCTAATCATGGATAATCTGAGAAGCTCAGCAACACAATTGTGCTGGGGAAACTCACATTTTCTCCTTCAATGGCACCCACCTTATGCATGGCTGGAAGGAGAGAGACACAGTTTAGAGACTTAGCATGACTTTTATCTTTCAAGAAAGAACATCTTGAAACCTTCAATTAGGGAATAATCCTCATAATTGTTATGACAATTTCTTAGACGATTGGGCTGATTCTGTATAAATGCTGCCTTCACAGTTGCTACTAAAGTAGGCATAGATTTGAAATATCCTAGATATGGTGAGAAACTCTTCATTGAGCAATGTCAACCTCAGTCTTTATGACATATTTCTCTCATGTCATAAAAGTGGCATCCAATCTTTTAAATCCTTTCAATCCTTTTGAATTTTTCAAAAAAAGAAAAAAGTTAAAGGGAGCACTATCTGATTTCTTTTTTCAGCTCACTTAGGTTAACATTCTCTCTTTCTCCTCAACGTTTTTGTTGTATAGTGTAGTGGTTGAGTGCAGTGAATGCTGAGGTTGAGTCTCAATCACTTGTGGACATGGCCAGGTCACTTAACCTCTCCACATTTTAGTTTCCTCATTTAAAAAGTGAGAATAAAAATAGTCCTTAACTTATATGGTTATTTGAAAATCTTAAAAGAATTTTTATAGAACTAAGTCTGTCTATATCTATCTGTCAGTCATCTATCTATCATCTATCTATTTATCTATCTAATCTATCAATCTATCAATCTATCAATCTATCTATCTATCTATCTATCTATCTATCTATCTATCTATCTATCCTAATCTAATCCATCATCTATCATCATCTATTTGTCATCTATCTATAACCTATCTATAATATATATCCATTCATCATCCATGTATATGTCTATCATCATCTATCAACCCAATATCTATCTATCATCTCTATAGTCATCATCATCATCATCATCATCATCATTATCATCTTTATCTATCACACAATAAGGTCTATATAAGTGTTAGGTATTATTATCTATATCTAATCTATATCTATATCTATACCTACTCTCCCTCCTTCTCTCTTCCTTTCTCTTCTCTCTCCTCTCTTTTCACTTATCCTCTCTTAGTCTCTCTCTCATTCTGTGGGTGTCTGTCTGTCTGTCTCTCTCTTCCTGCATCCCTGTTTCTCACTCCTAGTTGATTCATAAAACACACTGCTATCATGTCGTCAAGAATGGGGATTTCAATCTTTTGAATGTGGCACATTTCTCTCAGAAAAGTTTTAAAGGAATTACTACATAATGTTTCCTTTTAGTCCAGTTAAATTAAGGATACTTGGATGCTTGGATAGACAGGATAGAAGCTGGAGGGCTGTTCCAGCTATGTAACACTATAGACTCTTTCTTTGGGGAAGAGGCCATCAGCCTCTTGGCTCCCTTTGTTTTTCATCTAACTCATGTCTTCCTAGTTTTGACTAATTTTATTTTCTTCTTATTCTGTTTTCTCTTTCTTCCTTGTTTCATCTTTTTCTTCTTTTAAAAATCTCATCTTTTAAATTTTCCTCTGCGTTCCCCCACATTCTTTCCAAAATGGTGTCATCTCTTTTCTATAGGCTATGAATTTTCAAAATGCATAATTTCGTTTTTCTCTCAAATACTTACCTCTTTTAGGAGATTTTTTTTCCGGAGTGCTACACCAATATCTTAAACTTAGCACTTCCCAAACTCAGCTCACCATTACTCAGTTGTAGGTGAGCTATTCCCCTCAATTCCTTTATCATGCCCATGCAATCGTGATTGTTTTATCCTTCAACAATTTGGAGTTATTTATTCCCCAAATAGGCCACAGAGTCAGTTACAGAGTACTGTAGCTTAAAAACCCCAAGTACCACATTACTCCAATACATTCCTCTCACAAATATTTGTACTTCTCATACTACCTAATTTTTATTTTATATTGCAAAAATTTACTAGGATGGGTCATAATACAGGGTTGTCACATAACAATGTCCCCTCTACTTTTATTTATTTTGCTTTTTAGAAGATAAACTAACTAATTATAACTATAGAGAATTTCTTTGCCTCTCCCACTTCTGTGGAGAATAAGATTTTTTTGTTTTTGGATCTTGATCAAGGCAATGTCTTAAAGAAGCAGCTTTCATTTTCCTTGCTTAGAAGTTTCAAAGATTGCCCGAACAAAAAGCAATTCCCAATATACAGAGCAGATAACTTTTTACAATCATGGTCAATGTATCTCATTGGTAATTGTACTATTATCATAATTGTTTGTTTTTCCCATAGTACTTTACTTTTCCATGTGAAAATTAGCCTTATGCAAGGAGCAAATTAACTTTTTCTAAATATTACATCTTCAACTTTATTATTTTGTCCCTTCTCCTCTCCTTATTCTTTCTTTTATCCTTTTCTTCTCAGGTTTGTTTTGGTTTTGTTTGTTTGTTTTGTTTTTTGTCTTTTACTATAGAATTCACAGTTTGGCTACACAGAAAATACTTTCATAAGCTGCAAAATTTGAAGGACACTTTATTCCACAAAAGATAAGAGTACAAATAAACTGGGTTTAACAAAATAAATACCAGGAAGGTGAACAAAAACTTTAATGAAGCCTGGAAAGTGAAAAACAAGTTAAGATTTTGGAAAATTCTAAAACTTATAGTATTGTTTCTATTTATGCTTGAAATGAAAATAGACAAGGGTATAATGGAATCATTGCTAAATACAATCAGTCTAATTTAGAAAAAAATGATAAAGTAAGGACTATTTCAGCACCATATTGTCAAGCAGCTAAGCATGAATACCTTGCATTTTGACATATGTTTAATTCTTTAAATTCATAGATATTACAGCACAGTATATCTAATTATCTTGCACATGCTCTCAGTTGTGGACAGTTCTTGAATATCAGAAAAAGTATCACCAGATAAGAGAGGCAACTGTAATGCCAAGTTTCAGAGGGAGAGAAAGCAGAATCCTGAGATTTAATATCATTAAATGTTATGATAAACCCTGGAAATATCTGAAGAAGATCATTCTATTTATTTAAAAACACTTTTTTTCTTGTAAGCATTTTAAGACAGTGTGGTCAGTAGTAGCAAATGTAGGTTAATATTTTTTAAATGTTTGTTTTTGAGAAAGAGAGGGGAGAGTTTCAAAGACAGGGGAACAGAGGATCTGAAGCTGGCTCTGGGCTGACAGCAGCAAGGCTGGACGTGGGGCTCAAATTCATAAACTATGAGGTCATGACCTGAGCCGAAGTTGGACACTTAATCAGCTGAGCCACCCAGGTGCCCCAAAATATAGGTTAATTTTAATAAAACATGAAAAAATAACATGATTCAGGAAATGGGGTTTTGGATGTTTTGGGTGATGAGCATATAACTGTAGTAAATATTTCTGAATCCACATTCTGCCAGCCACTATTCTGAGAATGAGGAACTGAGTGAACTGAGAACTTTGAGCGAGAAACATTAGCACTTTGAGCTTCAGCCTTCCTTCATGATAATGCAAACAATAATGCTTGCCTTTCAGGGCTTGGGTAAGATCAAATGCCCTAAAAGTATGTATGGGAATAGGAGGTATACTGAAATAAATGATTTATCCATTTTCAAAATGATTATTTTACTAAGTGATAATAATAAGCAAATGGAAAGAAAAACACAACAGTACAGAATAAACTGTATGGGAAGAGCAGAAGTTTGTTGTCATGGTTCAAATCCTGCTAGCCATATTTTAACAACCATAGAGTCTTCTACAATTTAGTTAGCTTTCATCTAAGTCTTCATTTCCTGGTCTCCAGATTGAGGATTATCACACTTAATTTACACAGTATTTGCACACAATAAATTGTTGCTAAATAAATGCTAAACATAAGTAATAAATGTAAAGGAAACTGAGGCACAGGGAGATTATGAAACCTGCAGGAAAAATTAGCACTGTTACAGGATAAAGCCAGGGTTTACACTTGGACCCCAGTTGCCTGACCCATTCACTCTCCTCTGCCTCACACACACAAAAATGCAAATCTATGGTGATGCAAAACTGGCAGGGATACCTAGTCCATCTTATCTCAATAGGCAAAAAGAAGACTCTGAATAAATATAGCACTTAAATAGGGTTCTGCTTAAAACTTCAATGTCACATTATAGGATAAGAGGAACTTGGAAAATGTCACTCATGAAAAATTCTGAGGGTCCTTAATGATATACTGACAATAAAAAGAACAGTGGAGAAATTATGAGAAAACCTAACGAGTTGGCTTCATTAATGGGTTTATGATCCAGATTATAAAAATCTAAAGTCACATGCCTTCTGTGCTGCCAAAACCACATCTGTTTTGTGTGTTTATTAAGGCAGCATTTGAAAATTGGGTCATTGATGCACTGGGGTATTTGAGAGGGAGGTTGAATTGGAATCTAAATGCGTTATAGAAAAATATATTTGAAGGATTTCCTATTATCAGTACAGATATTGTTATATAGGATAAGATCCTTCCTTCAATGGGTTCTCACTTGAAAGAGAAGGAAATATACACTCATTTTTTTTTTCAGGAGGAAAACTATATCAACTATGGGAATGTTAGAGAGGGGTTAAATTTGGATAAAAGAAACTTCAAAAAAGTTTTTCTCCATACAACAACACCATTGAAAGTAATTTTGTTGGATCACAAATTTTTGAGAATATCACAAAAAGAAGAATTCATCATGAAATTCAAGAATGAATTAAAATGTCCACTGGATCCCCTTGTTGCTATAATGTGAGACTTCTTATTTATAACAGATTGTTATAAATAACAATCAGCCTAATCCACCCTTCATGCTATTCTTCCCAAGTAATATTCCTTGGGATAATGAGTAACATTATCCTTGAGTAATAGTCAGAAATTGCAATGATTTTTTCTTCTCTATTGCTTTAATCCTCAGAAACCCTTCATTTGAAGTGTGCCAATGTGTGACACACAGTCCTATCTATTCTGGCTAAATGTCATATATCCTTTCTCTCTCACCAACCTCACGCTCTTCATTATGTTTGAAAAACAC
This sequence comes from Hyaena hyaena, assembly GCF_003009895.1. Lineage (NCBI taxonomy): Eukaryota > Metazoa > Chordata > Mammalia > Carnivora > Hyaenidae > Hyaena > Hyaena hyaena. The sequence continues at coordinate 414,053 of NW_024081412.1, forward strand.
AAGCTCCTTCTTCTGTTCCTTTGCACATGTTGGTTCTTTTTCTCCTACATTCACCTGCTGGAGTTCTATTTATCCTTTACAGCCTGAATCAAGCATCATTTCCTCGATGAAATGTCCCAAGATCTCTTTTTCTTTGTGTCCATATTCAACCTCCTATTCTTCTGCCATTGCAGGAACTTGCCGGCCTATCCTGCCCTGTGAACATTTTAGAAGCCTGACCTATGTTTAGGTCACTTGTTTCCTCAGCACATAAGCTAGTTTTGTCCTGTATCAGGTATTTAATAATAAATGTATAAAGGGAGAGCTAGATTCTGGAATTACCCAGAATGAAATATCTGCTTCCATAATGTCAATTTCATTCCATTTTCACTAGAGTTCCACATAAATGCTTATGTTAGGCTGATCTTGTTTACTTATTTAACATTTGCTTGTAGTCACGGGTGCCTGAGTTCTCTGGTAAATAATGTGTCTTTCATCTGTGATACTAATGTCTTTCTATTTCTTTTCTTAAATTCTACTCAACATTCTAGATTTGGTTCAAATTTTATTTTTTCCTAAGACATTTATCCCTGCCATAATGTAAGTTATGAAGTGACAGAAGTTTTACATCCGGTGCTCTTAATGTTTTCTCTCTAATGTCTTATGCAATGTTTGATGCCTACTAAAGGCCCAATACATGCTTGGATAGTTATTTTTCTTTGTCTTTTCTCTTGTCTTTTTCTTTGTCATGGGCTTCTTGAAATATATGGTTTTTTGAGTCTTAGCATGTTCGTGGCTCTGAAAATTACTGTGGTGATGGTGATAAGGAGGCCATAATTAGGTTTGATTGTACTATCTTCCTAATATTATTATTTGTGGTACTATGTGTTCCTTCTTATTACCAAGAATAACACACCCTCATTGGGTAAGTGAGATAATCTTCTTTCTAATCCTTTGAAAATCACTTGAAGAGAAATGGGTGCTAATAGAAATGCTCTAACATAACCTGGTCTCTCCTACCCATTCTACTGTGAGGTGAAGAAGGAAGAGGTGTAGAAAGGGAAGGAGCTGGCCAGAATGATGACACCTGGGTTGGAAAAAGGCAGATTCTCTTCAGAACTTCTGGCATTCAACAGAGAGAGACATAGTATTAACACAAGTTCAGCCATGAGGGAGAACTTGCTTACACTGGAGGGGCCTCCTGTGATGTGTCCTCTCGGATCCTCTGAAATGTCACTATGTCTTATAGGTAATTAGTTCAAGGGATGAATTTGTACAAAGGAGCATTCTAGAGGGATTTCTCCTCCTTCTAATTTATTGTCTTCAGAATATCTTCGCCCTGCAGAATATGCCTCAGTGAGCTGAAGGAAAGACCATGAAACAATAAATTGTCCTAGAACAGGATTGAAAGAAAATCTCCAGCCATATTAGTTTGTTTTCTTGGTGTCCTTATCAAAAGTGTGCAGAGGGGCAGACTGATGTCTATCAAAGTGGAGCTTTCTGTTATAAAACTACATGCCAATCAGTATATATTAAACATAAATTCATCACTTCCACAGAAAGTTGAATAGCTGTTTAGATAAATATTTATATTTTCTTGCAATAGGGGAACATTATGCTATCTTTATGACATACTGTATTTTTAATAGTGTTTTTCTTGATATGTTCTTTTCTTATACACTGTAAAACGATGCTTTCATTACATTCTTCCCATGTTGCTGTCATCATCACCCTTCAGAGAGCTTCAGAGAAGGTGAAACTGACTTGCTTTGCTTTTGAACACCTTACTTATTACAAAGACTTTCCACACCATGGGAGTTGGTCATGAGCTGATGAAAGCCCAGCTTGGGGAAAGGATTATCACAAATTTTTGTAGTTGGACTTTAGCCCACGTTTAAGGGATATTCACCAGGGTGCCTGGGTGGCTCAGTAGTTGAATGTCTGACTTCAGCCCAGGTCATGATCTCATGGTTCGTGAGTTCAAGCTCCGGGTCGGGCTCTGTGCTGACAGCTCAGGACCTGGAGCCTGCTTCTGATTCTGTGTCTCCATCCCTCTCTACTCCCTGCCCTACTTGCTCTTCCTGTCTCTCTCTCTCTCTCTCTCTCTCACACACACACACGCACACACACACACACACACACACAAATAAGAATAACCATTAAAAAATAAGTATTCACCAATATTCTTCTATATTCACCTTATTTCATTGAAAACATTTTAATTTATTTTTAAGTTTATTTATTTTGAGAGAGTGCAAGTGGGCAAGGGGGAGAGAGAGAGAGACATGAGATCATGACCTGAGCTGAGGTCAAGGGTTGGAAGCTTAACTGACTGAGCCACCCAGGTGCCTCTCTACAGCATCATCTTCTATTATTCTCTGGATCAAATTCACATGGTTGGTTGTAGGCTACAGACAACCTAGATTTTACATATAGAAAAATCTGGGTTCCTACCAGAATATCAGTTATAATAGCTTTGGCAAGAAGGCATGAGAAAAATAGGATTTGCAAATACATTGTTTGATACAGAAAGTACAAAAGAAAGCTGTTAATGAAGAAAATTATCCTGATCATGAAGTCAAAAACCTTTGAACAAAAGGGTAATTTCTTTATTTTTTTCAATAGTCTGCTGGATTTGCAATTATCTTTAAATAAGAGTTTTCTTAGTATTAATATTAAGGTTTTGTAGTATCAAAACTTCTCTGTGTCCTTAAAATGTTAATCCCCCTTGAAGGCAATATTTTCACATTTCAAAAAGGTATCTAAGCTTGCTTCCAGAATTATGAAAGTAAAATACATTTCTGCTGTGTTGTAGGTTGCATATTGTATGCATGCATTTTTTTAATTTAGATTTTTAAAATAATCACATAGAATGTTTTGCCCTATTTTATTTTAGTTTATTTATTTATTTATTTATTTATTTATTTATTTATTTTACTGTAGTAATAAACTTAACATGAGAATTATTCTCTAAAAAATTTTAGGGGCATCTGGGTGGCTCAGTCGGTTAAACATCCGACTTTGGCTCAGGTCATGATCTCATGGTTCATGGGTCCGAGCCCTGCGTCAGACTCTGTGCTGACAGCTCAGAGCCCGGAGCCTGCTTCGGATTCTGTGTCTCCCTCTCTCTCTGACCCTCCCCTACACACACACACACACTCTCTCTCTCTCAGAAATAAATAAAACATTAAATTTTTTAAAAATTCAGTGCCCAATACAGTACTTTTAATTAATGTACAGCAGATCTCTAGAACTTACTTATCTTGCATAACTAAAACATTATACCAACTGTACAGCAATTCACTATTCTCTCTCTTCCAATTCCTGACAACACCATTTACTCTCTGTTTCTATGAGTGATCATTTTTTAAAAAAATGTAAGCTCTATGCCCAATGTGGGGTTTGAACTCAGACCCTGGGATCAAGAGTATGACTTATCATGTTAAATAGCTCATATAAGTGTTCTTCTATGACTGGCTTCTTCCATTTAGTATAATGTCTTTTCAGTTCATTTGTGTTATCATATATGGCAAAATTTTAAAATCCAAATACTATTCCATTTTATGTATATACCACATTTTTAAAATCTATTCATATATTGATGGACACTCAGACTGTTTTTCTATCTTGGTTGTTGTGAATAATGAAACATGGGTGTACAAACATGTATTCAAGACCTGCTTTTACTGCTTTTGTGTTTATGCCTAGAAGGGAATTGCTAGATTATATGATAATTAAATTTATAATTGTTTAAAGAAACTGTCATTTGGTTTTCCATAGTGACACTATTGTATATTCCAAACAATAGTTGTATAAAAGTTTCAGTTTCAGGGGTGCCTGGGTGACTCAGTTAAGCACCCCACTTCATTTCAGGTCATGATCATGGTTTGTGGGTTCAAGCCTAGCATTGGGCTTTGCACTGACAGTGCAGAGCCTTCTTGGGATCTTCTCCCCCTCTCTCTCTCTGTCTGTTTTTGTCTCTGTTTCTCTCTCTCCCCACTTCAACCACTTGCACTCTCTAACATAAGCTTTGAAAAAAGTTTCAGTTTTATATTGTATACTGAAACTAATATTATGCTGTATGTTTTTTTTTAATGTTTTATTTATTTCTAGGAGAGAGAGAGAGAGAGAGACAGCGTGAGCAGGGGAGGGTCAGAGAGAGAGGGAGTCACAGACTGAAACAGGCTCCAGGCTCTGAGCTGGCAGTCAGCACAGAGCCCGACGCGGGGACCAAACCCAGAACCGCGAGATCATGACCTAAGCGAAAGTCAGACGCTCAACCGACTAAGCCACTCAGGCGCCCCTATTATGCTGTATGTTAATCTGTAATCTAAACTGTAATTTAAATAAAAACTTTAAAAAATTTTATGTAGCTAAGGAAAAAAGTTTCAGTTTTTCCACATCACTTAACCTTTTTCGTTTAAGTTTTTTTTTTTTTAACAATTGCCAGCCTAACAAGAGTGAGGTGATATCTCATTGTGGTTTTGATTTAATTTTTCTGATAATTAGTGATGTTGAGTATCTTCTCATATACCTGTTGACCATTTAGAAGATTTCTTTGGATGTCAGTGGACTGATGAATGAATAAGAAAATGTGATATATATACACTGGAATATTACCCAGCCATCAAAAAGAATGAAAGCTTCCCATTTGCAATGATTTGGATAGAGCTAGAATGTATTAAGCTAAGCAAAATAAGTCATTCAGAGAAAGAAAAATACCATGTGATTTCACTCATCTGTGTAATTTAAGTAACAAAACTGATCAACGTATGGGATAAAAAAAGAGAGAGAGATAAGGAAACAAACATATGAGACTCTTAAAGATAGAGAACAAAATGACGGTTGATGAAGGGAGGTGAGGAGGATGGGCTAGATGGGTGATGAGTATTAAGGAGAGAACTTGTTGTGGTGAGCACTGGGTGTTGCATGTAGGTGATGGATCACTGAATTCTACTCCTAAAACCGATACTTTATGTTAACTAACTAGAATTTAAGTAAAAAATTGAAAAGGAAAAAAAAAGTTTTCTTTGGAGAAATGTCTATTTAAGTCATTTGCTCACATTTCAATTCATTTATTTTTAAACTAGGTTATTGAGTTGTAGCTATTTTTTTAAATATATTTTGATTACTAATCCTTAATCATATGCATATTATTTGTAAATATTTTCTCCAACCCCATAAGTTGCTTTTTTAGTCTGTTGTTTCTTTGTTGTACAGAAGATTTTTTAGTTTGATTTAGTGTCCCTGTTTATTTAATTTTTGTTGCTTGTGCTTTCCGTGTCATAGCCAATAAATCATTGCCTAAATTGTGAAGTTTTTCCCTAGGAATTTCATAGTTTCAAGTCTTATGTTTAAATTTTTAATCAATTTTAATTCATTTTGCATTAGTATTTGTGGGCAGTTTAATATAAAAGTCCAATTTCATTATTTTTCATATGAATATCTGGTTTTCTCAGCACAATTTTTTGAAAAAAACTAGTCTTTTCACCATTGTGAAATATTGGCATCCTTATCAAAAATCATCTGATCATACATGTGTGGAATTTGTTGACAAAATTCAACTGAGGGGAGCTTAGGTGGCTCAGTGTGTTGAGTGTCTGACTCGATTTTGGCTTCAGTCATGGTCTTATAGTTGGTCAGATCAAACCACCCAATCGGGCTCCTCACTAACAGCATTGAGCCTGCTTGGGATTCTCTCTCTCTCCCTCTCTGTTCCTCCTCCACTCACACACATTCTCTCTAAATAAATAAATAAACTTAAAAAATTCAACCGAGTAAACTTGAAAGTCTATTTAGCTTTATTAAATGGTTCATGAATTGGACAGCATCCCAGCTAATAAATGGAGGCGGCCTCCAAAGAGCTATAGAAAGGGAAAGAGTTGTTGTTGTTTTTTTTTTGGCTTGTTTGTTTTTTAAGTAGGTTTTATGCCCAGCATGGAGCCCAAGGTGGGGCTTGAGCCCACAATCCTGAGATCAAGAGCTGGACACTCAACTGACCGAGCCACTCAAGTGTCCCACAAGGGAAGGAAGTTATAAACAGAAAAAAAAAATATTTTAGATCAGGAAACCTTCCTTTGGGGACAAAAGAGTCTCATTAGATGGATTACCCCATCTTCCTGTGGAGGAGTGAAAAGGATGTATGTGACAGATTACTATATTAGTGCTGACAAGGAAATTCCTTAATGATCAGTTAAGACTATATTTCTGGGGGGAAAGTTGGAACTGCAATTAGGTTAGGAATTAAGCTCCAGTGTGGTGACTTGGCCTAAGTGACATCATTTTGGGTGTGTGGGGTTTTTGTTTTTGCTTTTGTTTTTATTAGTTTAATAGTTCATTTCTGGGCTCTCTCTTCTGTTCTATTGGTCTGTATGGTTCCCTGTCCAAGAAGGCTGTGGGAAATACTCTTTGCTGCTGAGTGTTTGTGGTCTTGCTATTGGAGGCACAGGATTGAAGGCTATGCTCAGCTAATGTGCAGGGCTGCAAATTTGCTTCCTTGCCTGTGTGGCACCATGTATGGGCTCCACACCTGGCCTGGCTTTTTGGCTGCGGATCCAAGTGAGCCATGAGGCCAGCCAAAGTCCCTAGCCATGTAATGTCATCAGATGGGCTCTACAGATGGGCAGGGACCCTGGCTAGGATCTCTGCTTTATGCCCCTGCAAGCCAAGATTTGGTCCACCAAGATCTGAGCCCTCATGGCTATAAGCCCTGTGCCACTTCTCCAGCTCTATCTGATTCCTGGTGGTCAAGCTTTTTGGATTCCCCCACGGATCCTGATGAGGCTGCTGAGTGGCTCTCCTGAGAAGTATCCCACGTGCTGAGAAAGTTATATGTCCATCTTGGGGTCTCTTTTTCCAATGGGAAAAACCATAGGTCCAGGGGAGTCTTCTTATGCTGTACTGTGTCATCCTTGGGGAAAGGTGATGTGGTTAGAGCATAGCCACTCCCCTCACCCTTTTAAGTGGTTCTTCTCAGTTTCCAAGTCCATAGGGGTATGTTGGCCTCATCCTTAGGTTATGAGATTTTATCAGTGGTGTCTTGTCTCTGGATACTTGCTAGCTGGGGGTCTTCTTATGAAGGCTCTGAAGTCAAGAATGAGCTGTGTCACCATGTTGGTGATGTTACTTCCTTTTCCTTTAGTTTTATTTTACTAACCCACTGAGGTTCTTTAAGACAATGTTTTGACTAATTGTCAGGAAATTCATGGAAGTCCATTTTTTTTTTTTTTTTTTTTTGGAAGTCCATTTCTTTAAGGTCAGTTACAGGAGGTTTATTTTGTTCCTTTGATTGAATCTTGTTTTCTGAATTCCTATTTATTGTACTTTGTATTTGGAGTAACAGCTACCTCTCCCAGCCTTCATAGCCTGGCTTCAACAGGGAAGGACTTCCTCCAATCTACCTGGTGAGAAATTTTGGGAGACTTTCACGTTTTCTGTGTGTGTGACTTCTCTGGACTTATGCATGTGGATTTCTAACTAAAAGGATTTCCTGCTCTGTTTTCCCCCTCTCCCCCGCAGAAGCCCATAGATCTTGCTGGCTCTGGCGTCTGACTGCTATACAATAGGCTGAGACCCTGTAGGCAGTCTCTATTCTTCTCCTTCCCTCCTGGTAGAGAAGATTGTGTGTGTGTGTGTGTGTGTGTGTGTGTGTGTTGTACATTCTCTCAGTATCACAGAGCTGTTCCATTGCTACAAGTCACTTACTCTTTTTCTTTTGTTCTTAGCTGCCACTATCAAACTACATCAGTTCCATCAGCATCTCCAGTGAGGTGAGACAGAAAGTAGGTCCTTGGTCAGAGCACTGACAGGTGGGGAATTTGGAGATAGGCTCCACTCTCCACTCTTACCCCTAGGGGAGAAGCCTCAGGTTCTGCTCTTTATCTCCATTTTATGGAGCTGTGCTGGCCACAGCAAGACACCCACCTCTTCTTTTGTTCTTAGCTGCCCCAGGCAACAAAACGATGGTGTTTCCTCCTGCATCCCAGGCTGACAGAAACCGCCCCTTGGGCAGTGCACAAGAAGCCAGGCCACTGAAAGCATGTCCTGGCCCCTCTTTCCTCCAGTGGGAGAAATTGGGCTGGGGCAATTTCCTTTGGTGTTGAGGGTGCCACCTTGTGGGCAGTAAAGGGAGTCATGCAGGTAAAGTGATATCATTCTTATTTCCCCGTTGTCGTCTTACTTTTGTACTCTTCTCAAGTACTGCATCTTCTTCGCTGGATTCTGGACTTTTCATAAAGGTATTTTGGCCCATATACCCATTATTAAATTGATGTTTCTGTGGAGAAATGAAGTGTAGGACTTCTTATTTTGTCATCTTGCTGACATTTCTGTAGCATTTTAAAAATGTTTAATTATCTTTCAGAGAGACAGAGTGCAAGTGAGAGAGGAGCAGAGAGAGACACATAGAATCTGAAGCAGGCTCCAGGCTCTGAGCTGTCAGCACAGAGCCCAATGTGGGGCTCCAACTCAGGAGCATGAGATCATGACCTCAGCTGAAGTCAGATGCCCAACTGACTGAGTCAACCAGGTATTTATCCCTCTGTAGCATGTTATTAATTAATTAATTAATTTTAATGTTTATTTATTTTTGAGAGAGAGAGACAGAAAAAGTGTAAAGGGGAAGGGGCAGAGAGAGAGGGAGACACAGAATCCCAAGCCGGCTCCAGGCTCTGAGCTGTCAGCACAGAGCCCAACCCAGGGCTCGAACTCACAAACTGTAAGATCTTGACCTAAGCGTAGGTCAGACACTTAACTGACTGAACCACCTAGGCTCCCCTGTAGCACTTTTAAATAAATCTTTAAGGGTTAAAAGCAGGGCTTTATTTAATTTAATTTAATTTAATTTTATTTTATGTTATTTTATTTATTTTATTTTATTTTATTTTTTAATGATTTCAGGAGTAGAATTTTGTGATTGATCACTTATATATGACACCCAGTGCTCATCACAAGTGCCTTCCTTAATGCCATCACCCATCTAGCTCATCACCCCACCCAATACCCTTCAGCAACCCTCAATTTGTTCTCTGTATTTGTGTCTCTTGTGGTTCACTTCCTTCTGTTTTTATCTTACTTTTAAAACAAGGCTTTTTAAATTTCAATCAGGAAGGAGAATTCAGAGAATTTATTTGAAGAAACATTAAAAAAATAACTATGGAAAGAGTAGTTTGAGAAGAGAAAGTTGTATCATAATTAGCTAATATTTTAGTTGCAATGAAGTCTATCATTTTTACTTTTAAATTAACTTGTTTAGTAGTTGTATTAATTGCTATGTGTTTCTTACAACAAGCAAGGGAGAAGCAGAGAGCCTCTTAGGACATGTTCCCACAGGACAACTGTGCTGCTGCTCTATCTTATGGAACCTTGAAAAAAGTGTAATGAGACCTCCCAAGAAGCATATCTGTGCATGAGGGACATTATTTTCTTTTTACTTTCTGAACAATAAATGGCTCTTCAGGCTATGACCACACTTTTTTCTTCTTCATCTTCTTTTTTAATATTTTATTTATTTCTGAGAGAGAGAGCGAGAGCGTGTGAGCAGGGGAAGGTCAGAGAGGGGCAGACACAGAATCCGAAGCAGGCTCCAGGCTCTGAGCTGTCAGCACAGAGCCCAAAGCGGGCCTCAAACCCACAAATCATGAGACCATGACTTGAGCCAAAGTCGGACGCTTAACCGACTGAACCACCCAGGCACCCTGACCACACCTTTATGCTGGGGTCTGGGAGTGTGTAGACCCAGCAAAAATCTGGTTATTGGGGAAAAAGTAGAATAATGCTTGATGTTGAATATAATTCTGACATAAATGTTTTATTTCTGCTAAGAAGTCTCTGTACATATTGTGCTGATTCAATGTTTGCTTATATAAAACTCTTAGAACAGTAACTCACAGATGAGGACTTGTAAGTTTTATTGTTTGTGAATTAACTATCTTATTTAATTGTTTTGGTATGGATATGTATATTAGCTTGCTAAGGTTACAATAATAAACTAGCCCAAAGAAGGTGGTTTAAACAACAAATTTGTTTCCTCACAGTTCTGGCTGGAAGTCTCAGCTCAAGGTGTTAACATGGTTGCTTTCCTCTGAGGCCATTTTCATTGGCTTGTATGTGGCCATTTTTTCCCAGTGTCGTCACATGTTTTTTTCTCTGTATGTGCTTGTGTTCTAATTGCCTCTTCTTATGAGGACACCACTCATATTGGCTTAGGACCCACACTACAATTTATCTTACAGTAGTTACTCCTTTAAAGATTTTACATCCAAACACACTCACATTGTTAAATTCTGGGAGTTAAGATTTCAAAATATAAATTTGCAGTTCATAAAAGTATGTATTTTTGCCTGTTGATGTGTAAGAACTCTTTTATTTGAGGATGTTGATGATGTAATGTTTGTTTATACAATGCATATACTCCTTAGGTTAAAACTATGGGTTTATTTTTCTACCTTTGAAGAATTTCCCCATTTAGTGGAAGATATGAATAGACATTTTTTCCAAAGAAGACATGCAGATACTTAACAGGCACATGAAAAGATGCTCAACATTACTCAACATCAGAGAAATACAAATCAAAACCACAATGAGATACCACCTCACATCTGTCAGAATGGCTAAAATTACAACACAGGAAACAACAAATATTAGCAGAGATGCAGAGAAATGGGACCCCTTTTGAACTGTTAGTGGGAATGCAAACTAGTGCAGCCATTCTGGAAAACATTATGGAAGTTCCTCAATAAATTAAAAATAGAACTATCCTATGACCCAGCAGTTGCACTACTAGGTATTTATCCAAAGGATACAAAAATACTGATTTGAAAGGGCACATGCACCCTGTTTATAGCAGTGCTATCAAGAATAGACAAATTATGGAAAGAGCCCAAATGTCCATCCACTGATGATTGGATAAAGAAAATGTAGTATATATACACAATGAAATATTGCTCAGTCATCAAAAAGAATGAAATCTTGCCATTTGCAATGATGTAAATGGAGCTAAAGTGTATTATGCTAAGTGAAATAAATCAGTCAGAGAAAGATAAATACCATGTGATTTCCCTCATATGTGGAACATAAGAAACAAAAGAGATGAACATAGGGGGAGAAAAAAGAGAAGCAAACCATAAAACAGACTCAATGATAGGGAACAAACTGGGGGTTGCAGGAGAGGAGGTGGGCAGAGGAATGGGTATGTATGAATACACATCTTCTTTACCTATTCATATATTGATGGACACTTTGGATGCTTACATAATTTGAACATGCAGACACCATTTTGATATCTTGTTTTCATTTCCTTTGGCTATATACTCAAAAGTAGGATTTCTGGATCATAAGGTAGTTTAATTTTTAATTTTGTGAAGAACCTCCAAATTGTTTTTCATTGTACCTGAACCAATTTACATTCCTACAAACAATGCACAAGCGTCCCTATCTCTCAATAGTCTCAGCAACACTTACTATCTTTTGCCTTTTTGATGATAGTCATTCTAATACGTATGAAGTGATATCTCATTCTGGGTGTGATATTCACTTCTTTAATGATTAGTCATGTTGAACACATTTTCATGTACTATTGGCCATTTGGATGTCTTCTTTGGGAAAAAAATATCTATACAGTTCCTCTGCTCATTTGTTTTTCAATGGATTATTTGTTTCTGAGTTGCATGTATTCTTTATAAATTTTGGATATTAACTCCTTATCAGGCATATAGTTTCTAAATACTTTTTCCCATTCCATAGGTTGCCTTTGTATTTTGTTGATTGTTTCTTTTGCTGTTCAGAAGTTTTAAAATTTGATGTATGTCCAGATGATTTTGCCTTCACTGCTTACATTTTTGGTCTCATATTTAAAAAATATTTGTTAGGACCAATATCAAAGAGGTTTTCTCCTGTGTCTTCTTGTAGAGTTTATAGCTTCAGGTCTTATAGCTACATCTTTAATCAATTTTTAGTTAATTTTTGGGCATATTGTAAAATAGGGGTTCAATTTTATTTTTCCAACATCATTTATTGAAGAAATTATCTCCCCCTGCTATATGTTCTTGGCTCCCTTGTCAAATATTAGTTGAATGTATATGTGAGGATTTCTGGGCTCTTGTCAATGCCATATTGTTATGATTACTATAGCTTTGTAGTATATTTAAAATTAGGAAGTGCAATGCTTCCAGATACGCTGTTCATTCTCAGATTTACTTGGGGCTATCCATGGTCTTCTGTGTTTCCATACAAATTTTAGAATTCTTTTTTCTATTTTTGTGAAAATTTTATTACTATTTCTTTTTTTAAAGTTTATTTATTTAATTTTGGGAGAGGGGGAGAGAGAGGGCACGACCCCATGCACATGAGCAGGGCAGAGAGAGGAGGAGAGAGAAAGAGAGAAAATCCCAATACCATTGGGATTTTGATAAGGATTGCATTGAATCTATAGATGGTTTTAGGTAGGATGGACATTTTAATAATATTAATTCTTCTGATTTATGAGCAAGAGATATCCTTTCATTTGTTTGTGTTTTCTTTGATTTCTTTCATCAAAGTCTTATAGTTTTCATTGTATACATCCTTCACTTCCTGGGTTAAACTTATGCCTAAGTATTTTATTGTGTTTGATGCCATCGTGAATGGTACTATTGTCTTTATGCCTTTTTCAATTAGTTCATTGTTAGTGCATAGAAATGCAATAGATTTTTTTGTATGTTGAATTTATATCCTGCAACTTTATTGAATCCCTTGATTAATTTCAATAGTTTTTTTTAGTTGAGTCCCTAAGATTATCTATATATAATATCATATTATCTTCAAATAAAGACCATTTTATGTCTTCCTTTCTGATTCTTGTGTCTTTTATTTTTTGCTCTTACCTAATTGATCTAGCTAGAAATTCTAGTCTTATTTGAATAAATAGAGTGGGCGCACTTTTCTTGTTCCTGATTTTAGAGAAAAAGTTTTCAGTCTTTCACCATTCAGTATCATGTTAGCTGTGGATTTGCTGTAGAAGACCTTTATTATGTTACAGTCTGTTTCTCAATTTGTTGAGGGTTTTTGTCAGAAAGAGATGTATTTTATCAAATACATTTTCTGGATCTATTGAGAGAATCATATTTTCACCTTTTAGTCAGGTAATGTGGTATATCATATTTATTGATTTGCATATTGAACTATGTTAATTTTCCAGGGATGGATCCCACTTGATTATAATGTATGACCTTTTTAATGTGCTGTTGATGAGGGACTATAAGGCAAGCTGAGGGCCAAGCACAAGCTAGCATTACTTGCTCCCCCACCCACAAGTGGGATACTTGTGACATTCCATTCCTCAGGCACTCCTGGCTGCCCAAGGACAAAGGAAAGGATGAAAAACAAATCGTTAAACTGATAGAGTCTCCATTGGTTTACAAATATCTTTGAAAAATACAATAAAAAGGAAATCTTATCAATAGTCTTGTCTCCAGAAACCTATAGACTAAGTTTCCTGGGGCCCTAACATTACCTTCCCCTCCATAGTGATGTGAGGAATAAAGACAAGAAGGAAATGGCAGATAAAATTGAATTTCCTTATAACCTGCAGCCCATTGACAAATACTTGAAGCAAATTCAGAGTATAATATTTCTTCAGGAATTCCCTACTGTCTTAATGTTAATGCTTTACTAGAGGGAAAAACAGCTTATCTAGACAATAGCTAGGCCTCTAGTAATCTGTGAGTTTTTAGCTTATGAAAATCTCTTTGGAAACTTCCTGTTTGCCTTTACTTCCCCAACTCCATAGTATATAAACAGTCACTCTTCACAACCCCAGTGCAGCTCTCCCTGACTAGGGAGACCATGGTTCCTGTTCTGTGCTTTAATGAAATCCCCTTTTTGCACCAAAGATGTCTTCAAGAATTCTTTCCTGGCTGTCGGCTCTGAACTCTCACCCCCTGCCCCAAAACCTGATCACTGTTGGATAGGGAAAAATTATGTTATAAAATGGCAGAAGGACTGATAGGGGAATTCCATTCCTGCCCAAAGACTCTCCTTCCAGGTTCTTCTTCCTGCCCCACTTGCTGCACATGCCAAATTGGCACTGATGTGAAGTAACAGACTATAAATTGTCCCCCATGCTTACTCTCCAGGCTCAGACCTCTGGAGAGTGATCTCAGAGGAGCTCGCAGGTGTGAAATAAACCTCCTGCCTTCCAAGATCTGCTAGTGCTGTTTGGTTCTTCCTCCGGGGGAGCCAGACCACATTCCGTAGCATAATTGAATTTGTTTGCTAATTTTTTGAAAAATTTTACATCTATATTCATAAGGGATATTGATCTATAATTTACTTTTCTTGTGTTGTCTATACCTGGTTCTTGTGTCATGTTAATACTAGCTTCATAAATCAGTGTGAGAATTTTTCATGCTTTAAATTTTATGGAAGATTTTAATAATAATTGGCATTAATTCTGCTTTCAATGTTTGGTAAAATTCACCAGTAAAAGCATCTTGTTCTAGAATTTTCTGTAGTCAGAGGTTTTAAATTTTATTCAATCTCCTTACTCATTGGTCTCTTGAAATTTTCTATTTCTTGATTCAGTCTTAATTTTTTTTTTTCTAGGAATGTTTCTAGGAATTTACCCATTTCTTTCTGGTTATCCAATTAGTTCCACATATACTTGTTCATAAGTTTCTTGTGATCCTATGCATTTCTGTGATATCAGTTGTAATATCTCTAATTTCATCTTTTTAAAATTTTTTTTAATGTTTATTTATTTTTCAGAGAGAGACAGAGCATGAGAGAAGGAGAGGCAGAGAGAGGGAGACACAGAATCTGAAGCAGGTTCCAGGCTCTGAGCTGTCAGCACAGAGCCTGATGTGGGGCTTCAACTCATGAACTCTGAGATCATGACCTGAGCCAAAGTCGGGTCCTCAACCAACAGAGCCACCCAAGCATCCGTCTACTTTCATTTCTGATTTTATTTATGAACCTTCTGCTTTTTATTAAAAAAAATCAATATAAATGATATATTATATTATATTAGTTTCAGGTGTACAATATAATAGTTTGATACTTGCATATATTGTGAAATTATTATCACAATGAGTTAGTTAACATCCATTAGCATACACGGTTATATATTTTTTCTTGTCAATGAAAACTTTAAGATTTACTGTCTTAACAACATTCAAATATACAATAAAGTATTATTAACTAGAGTCACCATGCTATACGGTACATCCCCATGACTTATTTTGTAGTTGAAATTTGTACTTTTTAACCTGCTTTACCAATCTAATCCAACCTTTCTTCTGGCAACCAACAATTTGTTCTGTCTCCATGAACTCATTTTTGGTTTGTTTTGTTTTAGATTCCAGAAATAAATGAAAGCATACAGTATTTGTCTTCGTCTAACTTAAACACTTAGCATAATGCCCTCAAGGTCTATCCATATTGTTGCAAATGGAAAGATTTTCTTTTTCTTATATCCCTAAATGATATTTCATATTTCTTTATTCCATTCATCTACTGAGGAACACTTAAGCTGTTTTCATATCTTAGTTCTTATAAATTATACTGCATTGAATATATATGTTTTTTGAGTGAATGTATTCACTTTCTTCAAATAAATAACAAAAAAGAATTGCTGCATCAAAAACTAGTTCTGTTTTTTAGTTTTTTGATGAATTTCCATACTGTTTTCCAGAGTGGCTGCACCAATTTACTTTCCTCCCAACAATGCAAGAGGATTCCCCTTTCTGCACATCCTCACCAACTCCTGTTGTTTCTTGTGTTGTTAATTTTAGTCATTCTGACAGGTGTGAGGTGACATCTCATTGTAGTTTTGATTTGTAGTTCCCTTATGATGAGTAATGTTGAGCACTGCTTCATTTACCTGTTGGATAGCTGTATGTCTTAGGAGAAAAATGTCTATTCAAATTCTCTGCCAAATTTTTAATTGGAATTTTTTGCTATTGAATTGAGTAGTGATGTTGATGTATTTAGTGATGTCTATATGTTTTGCGTATAACCCCTTATCAGATATATGATTTGCAAATATTTGTTTTCCCATTTGTTAGGTTCTCTTTTCCTAGTGTTGATGGCCTCCTTTGTTGTGCAGAAACTTTTAGTCTGATAGTCACACTTGTTCATTTTTCTTTTGGGGTCAAACCCAAAAAAACATTGCCAAGACCGATGAGACCCAGTAGGATTTCTTCTAGAAGTTTATAGGGTTAGGTCTTATGTTTAAATTTTTCATTCATTTCAAGTTAATTTTTGTATATGGTGTAAGGAAGTGGTCCAGTTTCATTCTTCTGCATGTCTCTGTCCAGTTTTCCCAACACCATTTGCTGAAGAGATAGTCTTTTTCCCATTGTATATTCACAATTTTTGTCATAGATTAATTGACTGTATATGTGTGGGTGTATTCTGGAATTTCTGTTTTGTCCCACTGATTTCTGTGGCTAGTTTTTAGCCAAATCCATGCTCTTTTGATTACTATAGCTTGTAATATCGATTGAAATTAGGTAGCATAATGCTCCCTTAGTTCTTTTTGTCAAGATCATTTTGGCTATTTGGGGTCTTTTATGGTATCATGCAAATTTTAGGAGTGTTTGTTTTATTTCTGGGCTGAGTCTTCTCTTTTTATCTTAGTCTAGGTAGGTGTTTGTCAATTTGTTTATTTTTTTCCAAAACAGCTATTAGTGTAATTCATTTGTCTTTTTTCCTTTTTAAATTTTTTATAAATGTTATTTATTTTGAGAGAGAGAGAAAGAGAGCACAAATGGGGAAGGGACAGAGAGAGAGGGAGAAAGAATCCTAGGCAGTCTCCATGCTGTCAGTGCAGAGCCCAATGTGGGCTCGAAACTGTGAATCATGAGATCATGACCTGAGTCAAAGTCAGATGCTCAACTGACTGAGCCACTCAGGCGCCTCGGTTTTTCCTTTTTTAGAAAAATTTAAATCTTAGTTAGTTAATATACTGTGCAATATTGTTTTAAAGAGTAGAATTTGGTGATTTATCACTTACATACAATACCCAGTGCATACACACGATATTCATCACAAGTGCCCTACTTAATAACCATCACCCATCTACCCCATCTCCCACCCACCCCTCCAATCACCACTTAGTTAGTTTTGTATGATTAAGAGTCCTTGTGATTCTCTTATTTCCCTACCTTCCCATATGTTCATCGGTTTTGTTTCTTAAATTCCACATATGAGTGAAATTATATGGTATTTGTCCTTCTCTGACCGATTTATTTCACTTAGCATTAATCTTTTCTAGTTCCATCCATATATATATATGTATGTGTATACATATATATATACTACATCTTTATCCATTCATCAGTCATTTGGGCTCTCTCCGTGGTTTGGCTATTGTTGATACCCTTTGGGTTAACAACCAATAGTGCAATTGCTGGATTGTAAGGTACTTCTATTTTTAGTTTTGTTGAGGAGACTCCATGCTGTTTTCTGGAGTGGCTGAACCAGCTTGTACTCCCACCGGCAGTTCAAAAAGGCTCCCCTTTCTCTGTATCCTCCCCAACATCTATTGTTTCTTGTGTTGTTAATTTTAGCCATTCTGACAGGTATAAGGTGGTATCTTACTGTGGTTTTGATTAGTATTGCCCTGATAATGAGTGATGATGAGCATCTTTTCATGTGTCTGTTAGTCGTCTGTCTATCTTGTTTGAAAAGTACCTATTCATGTCTTCTGGTCACACATCTTAAGTGGGTTATTTGTTTTTTGGGTGTTGAGTTTGATAAGTTCTTTATAGATTTTGGATACGAACACTTTATCAGATATGTCATTTGCAAATATCTTCTGTAATTCCCTCAGTTGTCTTTTAGTTTTGTTGGTTGTTTCCTTCCCTGTGCAGGTTTTTACTTTGATGAAGTCCCAATAGGTTATGTTTGCTTTTATTTCCCTTACCTTCAGCAATGTGTCTAGGAAGAATTTGCTCTAGCTGAGTTCAGAGAGGTTGCTACTTGCGTTCTCTAAGATTTTGATAGTTTCCTGTCTCTTTCCTGTTTCATCCGTTTTGAAGTATTTCTTGTGTATGGTGTAAGAAAGTGGTCCAGTTTCATTCTTCTGCACATTGCTATCCAGCTTTCCCAGCACCATTTGTTGAAGAGACTGGTTTTTTCTTTCATTAGATATTCTTTCCTGCTTTGTCAAAGATTAGTTGACCATATGTTTGTAGATCCATTTCTGGATTTTCTATCTGTTCCATTGATCTATGTGTATTTGTGCCAGCATCATACTGTCATGATGACTATGGCTTTGAAATATAGCTTGAAAACCAGAATTGTGATGCCTCCAGTTTTGTTTTTTCTTTTGTGGTTTCATAGAAATTTTAGGATTGTTTGTTGTAGTTCTGAGAAAAATGCGGTTGTTATTTTGCTAGGGATTGCATTGAATGTGTAGATTGCTTTGGGTAGTATAGGCATTTTAACAATGTTTGTTCTTTCAGTCCATGAAAATGGAATGCTTTTCCATTTCTTCGTGTCTTTAATTTCTTTCACAAGTTTTCAGAGTGTGGATCTTTTACTTCTTTCTTTAGGTTTATTCCTAGTATCTTACTGTTTTTTGTGCAGCTGCAAATGGGATTGATTACTTGATTTCCATTTTTGCTGCTTTGTTATAGTGTATAAAAATTCAACTGATTTCTGCACATTGATTTTATATACTGTGACTTTGATGATTTCATGTATTAATTCTAGCAAAAATTTTTTGTGGAGTTTTTTGGATTTTCTATATAGAGTATCATGTCATCTGCAGATAGTAAAGTTCGACTTATTCCTTGTTGATTTGGATGTCATTTATTTATTTATTTATTTATTTATTTATTTATTCATTCATTTATTTACTGTCCGATTGCTGAGGCTAAGACTTCTGATACTATGCTAAATAGTAGTAGTTAGAGTGGACATCTTTGTCCATTACTGACCTTAGGGGAAAGGCTCTCAGTTTTTCCCCACTGAGATTATTTTAGCTGCAGCCCTTTTATATATGGTCTTTATGATGTTGAGGTATGTTTCTTTATCCCTACTTTGTTGAGATTTTTTATTAAGAATGGATGCTATAGGTGCGCCTGGGTAGCTCAGTCGGTTAAGCGTCTGACTTCAGCTCAGGTCATGATCTCACGGTTCGTAGGTTCGAGCCCCGCATCGGGTTCTGTGCTGACAGCTAGCCTGTTTCAGATTCTGTGTCTCCCTCTTTCTCAGACCCTCCCCCACTCATTTTCTGTCTCCCTTTGTCTCAAAAATAAATAACCTATAAAAAATTAAAAAAAGAATGGATGCTGTATTTTGTCGAAAAATTTTTTTGCATCTGTTGGAAGGATTATATGATACTTATCCTTTCTTTTATTTTTTAATTAAAAAAATTTTAATGTTTATTTTTTAGCGAGAGAGAGACACACAGAGCATGAGTGGGTAAGGGACAGAGAAAGAGGGAGACACAGAATCTGAAAGAAGCTCCAGGCTCTGAGCTGTCAGCACAGAGCCAGACGCAGGGCTCCAATTCAAGAACCTTGAGATCATGACCTGAGCTGAAGTCAGACGCTCAACTGACTGAGCCACCCAGGCGCCTCTATAATTTCTTTTATTAATGTGGTGTATGACATTGATTGATTGCAAATATTGAACCAGTTCTGAGGCAAGGAATAAATCCAAGTTGATTGTGGTGACTATTTCTTTTAATGTACTGTTGAATTCAATTTGCTAATATCTTGTTGAGAATTTTTGCATCCATGTTTATCAGGGATATTGGCCTGTAATTCTCCTTCTTATTGGGGTCTTTGGTTTTGGAATAAAGGTAGTGCTGACTTCATAGAGTGCTTTGGAAGTTTTCCCTCCTTTTCTAATTTTTGGACCAATTTGAGAAGACTAAATATTAACACTTTAAATGTTTAGTAGAATTCCCCTGGGAAGCCATCTGGTCCAGGACTCTTGTTTCTTGGGAGATTTTTGATAATTGATTCAATTTCTTTTCTGGTTATGGGTCTGTTAAAATTTTCTACTTCTTCCTGTTTCAGTATTGGTTGTATGTGAGTTTCTAGGAATTTGTCCATTTCTTCCATATTGCCCAGTTTGATGACATATAATTTTTTAATTATTTTTTGTTTTTTTAAACTTTTTATTATTATTTTTATGGTTTATTATCAAGTTGGTTTACATGTAACACCCAGTGCTCATCCCAACAAGTGCCCTCCTCCATGCCATCACCCTCCTTCCCCTCTCCCCCATCTCCCGCTCAGCCCTCAGTTTGTTCTCAGCATTCAAGAGTCTTTCATGGTTTGCCTCCCTCCCTCTTCCTCACTATTTTTCAACTTCTTCTCCCACTTCGTCCTCTGTTAACTTCCTCTTAATCCATCTATATGTGCAAACATATGGTATTTGTTCTTCTCTGCCTGACTTATTTCGCTCAGCATAACACTCTCACGTTCCACCATGTTGCTACAAATGGCCAGATTTCATTCTTTCTCATTACCATGTAGTATTCCATTGTATAAATATACTACATCTTCTTGATCCATTCATTGGTTGATAGACACGTAGGTTCTTTCCATGATTTGGCTATTGTTGAGAGTGCTGCTATGAACATTGGGGTACATATGCCCCTATGCATCAGCACTCCTGTGTCTCTGGGTAAATTCCTAGCAGTGCTACTGCTCGGTCATAGATAGGAGAGTTCTGTTGTTAATTTTTTGAGGAACCTCCATACTGTTTTCCAGAGGGGTTGCACCAGCTTATGATGACATACAATTTTTAATAATATTCTCATAATTGCTTGTATTTCTGTGGTGTTGGTTGTGATCTCTCCTCTGTCATGCATGATTTTATTTCTTTGAGACCTCTCTTTTTTCTTTTTGATAAGACTGCCTAGGGGTTTACTAGTTTCGTTAATTCTTTCAAAGAATCAGCTCTCAGTTGGGTTGATCTGTTTATGTGTGTACTTAAATCTGAAGTGACTGTCTTAGAGGTGGCATATATTTGACTCTTTTTAAAACCCATTCAGCCACTCTGTGACTTTTGATTAGAGAATTCAACCCATTTATGTTTATAATAATTATTGATATGTAGGAACTTACTAATGGCCTCTTCTTGCTTTCTGGCTGTTTTGTAAGACCTATTCCCCCCACCCCCCATACTATCTCCTATTGTAGATTGATGACTTTTTGTGGTGGTATGCTCTGATTTCCTGTCTTTATATTTTTGAATCGACTCTACATTTTTGCTTTTTGGTTACCATGTGCCTTACATAAAATATCTTAATGATATAACAATTTATCATACACTGATAGCTACTTTGATTATTATTATTATTATTATTATTATTATTTTACTAAAACTCTATGTCTCTCCTATGTTATATTTTTAGTGGCACAATTTAACTCTTTTTATCTGTATATTTGTTAAGAAAGTATAGTAGCTATAGTTATTTTAAGTACTCTTTTCCTCTAACCTTTATAATATAGTTAAATGATTAACACATCATTGTATTACAGAATAAAAGTTTTCTGAATTTATTTACCTTTACCAATATGTTACATATTTTGGTTTTGTTTTGGTAGGTTTTAATGTTACTAAATAGCTTCTTTTTTATTTTTTTCATCTTTTTAAATGTTTATTTTGAGAGAGAGAGAGAGACCATGAGCAGGAGAGGGGCAGAGAGAGAGAGGGAGACACACAATCTGAAGCAGGCTCCAGGCTCTGAGCCATCAGCACAGATCCTGATGCAGGGCTCGAACCCATGAACTGCAAGATCATGACTTGGGCTGAAGTGGGACACTTAACTGACTGAGCCACCCAGGTGCTCCAGCTTTTTTTCATTTTAGTTTGAAGAATTTCTTTCAGCATTTCTTATAGGGAAAGTCTAATAGTGATGAACTCTCTCAACTGTTGTTTTCTGGGAATATTTTTATCATTTCTTCATTTCTGAAAGATAATTTTGTCAGAGTATTCTATGCTAGATTTTGTTTTCTTCAACACTTTGAGTACATTGTCCTACTGTCTCCTGCCTTTTATGATTCCTGCTGAGAAAGCTGGTGGTAGGTCGATACTTGCTTTAGGGTTCTCTTGTCTTTGATTAAAAAAAAATTTAATGCTTATTTATTTTTGATACAAAGAGAGACAAAGCATGAGCGGGGGAGGAGAAGAGAGAGAGGGAGACACAGAATCCTCAGCAGCTCCAGGCTCTGAGCTGTCAGCACAGAGCCCGATGCGGGGCTTGAACCCACAAACTGTGAGATCATGAATTGAGGCGAAGTTGGACGCTTAACGAACTGAGTCACATAGGCATCCCTTGTCTTTGATTTTTGACAGTTTCATTATAATGTGTCTTGGAGAAGATAAGAAGGTTGTTTGGATATGAAATAATTAGCTGGTCTCTAATTTCATGAGCTCAGATGTCCAGTTTTATCTCCAAGTTTGGAAAGCTTTTAGCCATTAATTCTCTCAATAAACTTTTTGTTCCCTTCTCTCACTTCTTCTTCTGGAACTCTAATCATTCTGGAATTGGTTTTTTTGATGGTATTTCATAGATTACCAAGACTCTTTACTCTTTTTCATTTTTTTCCTCATTCTCTGACTGGGTTATTTCAAAGTTTCTATCCTCTAATTCACTGATTCTGTCTTCTGCCTGATAGTTTCTATTGTTGATGTTTTCCATTGTATTCTTCATTTTATTCACTGAATACTTTAGCTCCAGAATTTCTGTTTGGTTCTTTTTTTTTTTTAAATTGCTTTCTATCTTTTTGTTATATTTCTCTTTTGGTTTGCATATTGTTTTCCTCATTTTGTTAATATCTGTTTGCGTTTTCTTGTGGCTCACTGAGTTTCTTCTGAACAACTATTTTGAATTCTTTATTAGTTAATATCAAGACTTATTTATTTGTTTGTCTGTTTATTTATCTTAAGTAATCTCTCTGTCCAATGTGGAACTTGAACTCATGATCCCAACACCAAGAGTCACATGCTCGCTGACTGAGCCAACCAGGCACACAGCAGTACATTTTGTGTGTGTGTTTGGTTATTGCATTATTATTATGAACTTTTGGCAATATTATATTTTCTTGATTCTTCATGTTCTTTGGAGTTTTGTATTGCTCTTTTCATATTTGAGGTAGCAATCATCTCTAATTTTTACCAGCTGCTTTCAGGTGAGACATATTTTGTTGGTCCTGTTTTTATTTGAGATTTTCCTGACTTTGTACCTGCTTCACACTTCCTCCTTCCTTTTTTGGCATGAGTCTTAAGTTTGTATTTTCCTCTCTCAATTTTAGTCCCAGCAGGTTGGCTGTCAGAACCTTCCTTTTGGTTTTCCTGCAGGTGTTGATATAGGTCAAGATTGTGGTTTCTCCCTTCTCACACACCCTGGCTTGTTTTTTGCATGGACTTCCTGTCTACCACTCTCAGAAACTGGCACAGGTACCTGGCTGTAGAGTGAGCAGAAGTGTGGATTTGGCATTTGGGACATTCGGAGCTCCTTTGACCAGTTGGGAAGAATCCTTGGGTTCACATTGCCTTCATGCCCTCTGATATTCATACATGCCAATGTCCTGATCTGTTTCTTCCAAGCTCTCATGTTAACATTCTGTGCAATCTAGGGAAAAAGATAACTTTCTTTAGCATTGTTCACATAGCTGGTGAAGTGGGCACTTACTGTTCTTCCTTTTCTCTTGTGGGAGAGGTCCTTAGCCTCGTCTTTCTTTATACTGCCAAGGTGGTAGTGGTAGAGGGTAGTATTCACAAAGCTCTTCTTACCAACTTGAATGCATTCAAGTTCACATGTTTTTTGCTCCACTGGAGTACCTGAACTTCTTTAGAAACCTGGATTTCTACAAAGGCTTATTCAACCATTTGTATATGTCCAATTCAGCATTTTCCAGGTGAAGTGGCTGAAAGTACCTCAGATTGGTTCATAGGCTCTCACCAGTTACACAGCCCATGCTGAGATCTGTCTGCCTATTACCTAATGCACAAGGGGTAGGATTCCCACTGGGTCCCCTGGCCTACGGTGCTAGATCTCACAGGTCCCACAGAAGCATTTTTGTTCACAATTACCAAATTTTTGATATTAATGGGGAACAAAACAAAGAACATTTTAAACCACCATGATTCTACAAGATAATATTGTTAATTATAGTCACCATGCTGAATATTTGATCTCCTAAGCTTACTCATTTTATAACTGAAGTTTTGTACCTTTTGACCAACATTTCACTATTTCTCCCTCCCCCTGCTCCTGTCAACTGCCATTCTATTCTCTGCCTCTATAAGTTTTACTATTTTAGATTCCACATATAAGTGGAATATTTGTTTTACTATCTGGATTATTTCATTTAGCATAATATCATCTAGGTTCATCCACATTGTTACAGGTGGTAGGATTTCTCTTTATCGTAAGGCTGAATGATAGTCTCTTGTATATGTACCTCACATTTTCTTCCTTCATTTATTCATTAGATTGTTTGCATATCTTGGTTACTGTGAATAATCCTGAAATGACCATAGGATTAAGGATATTTCTTTAAGGTAATGATCTTTTCTTTGGATATGTACTCAAAGGTTGAATTGCTGAATCATGTAAAAGTTATGTTTTTAGCTTTTTTTGAGGAAGATTCATGCTATTATTATTTAAATTCCAGTTAGTTAACATGCAGTGTAATATTAGCTTCAAGTGTAAAACTTAGTGATTCAACACTTCCATACAACTCCCAGTGCTCATCACGACTGCACTGATTAATATTCATCCCCCACTGACCTTCCCTTCAATAACTCTCAGTTTCTTCTGTATATTGAGTCTGTTTTTTTTTTAGAAGTTTTTAGTGTTTTTCATAAAGACTATCAAGTTATAGTCCCACCAACTCTACAAGGATTCTCTATTTGTTATCCCTTGTAATTTTTAAGATAGCCATCTGAACAGTTGTGAAGTGGTATCTCCTTGTGGTTTTTAATTGTATTTTGACGTTTAGTGATGTTTAACATCTTTATATGTACCTGTTTGCCATTTGAGTGTCTTATTTTGGTATCAGGGTGATGCTGGACTTACAAAATAAGTTTAGAAGTGTTCTCTATTCTATTTTTGGGAAATGTTTAAGAAACATTGGTACAAATTCTCCTTTGAATGTTTGGTAGTATTCACCTGGGAAACCATCTGGTCCTGGGATTCTCTTTCATGGAAGGTTTTTAGTTACTGATTCAATCTCCTTAGTTATGGATCAGGCTTTCTATTTTTTCTCCAGTCTTTGTAGATTGTATCTTTTAGGAATTTATTATTTTCTTCTAGGTCATCTATTTTGGGGCTTATAACTGTTCATAATCATTTATTATAATCTTTTAAAATTTTTCTATGCCTCCCATTATAACATACCCTCATTTGAGTTTTCTGGGTTTTTTTCTTACTTAATATATTATTTTTTATTCACTCCTTGTTTTTCACTATAATGTTTATTATCTTCTCCTTTCTGGTACCTTTGGGTTTCATTCTTCTTTTTCTAATACTTTTAGCTGTAAAGTTTTTGTTTATTTGATATCTTTCTTCTTTTTAAATATAGGTGTTTATTGCCATAAACTTGCCTCTTGTAACTGCTTTTTTTGCTTCTCGTAAATTTTGGCATATTGTATGTCTTAGTCCATTTGGGCTGATATAACAAAATACCACCGACTGAGTAACTTATAAACCATAGGCATTTATTTCTTACACTTTGGAATGTTGGAAGTCTGAGAACAGGGAGCCAGCATGTTTGATTGATGTCATTCTGGCTGCAGACTTCTTGTGGAAAGGGTTACAGAGCTCTGGGGGTCTCTTTTACCAGGGCCCTAATCCCACTTGTGAAGGTTCCTCCCTCATGAGCTAAAATTTCCCAATATAGGGACCTATGTTGCATATCATATTATATAGGACTGCAACATATTAATTTTGTAGGAACACATTGGCTAAAACAGGAAATTGAAAGGGAATTTAAAAAAAATCTCTAGACAGGGGTACCTGGGTGGCTCAATTTGTCATGCATCTGACTTTGGCTCAGGTCATAATCTCCCAGTCTGTGAGTTTGAGCCCTGCATCTGGCTATGTGGTGACAGCTCAGAGACTGGAGCCTGCTTCAGATTCTGTGTCTCTTTGTCTCTCTTCCCCTTCCTTGCACTCTGTCTCTCTCTCAAAAAAAAAATTAATAAACATTAAAAGAAATTAAATCTCTGGACAAATGAAAACAATGCTATGGTCTGAATGTTTCTGCCTCTCCCAACACCCCTAAAAATTCTGATGTTGGAGCCTAATGCCCAATGTGATGGTGGGGTGTTTGGGTGTGTCATTTATTCTAAGGCTTTTTGTCCCATTGTGTTGCAGAAACTTCTTAAATGAACTCCTGAGCTCTCAGACCAATATGTGCTTGTGGATAGCTGTCTGATTGTTGATATTTGTGGGAAGAATAAATCTTGGCTCTTCTACCCAGCCATCTTGGTGATATCATTTGACTTTGCATTGCCTATTTGGATTAAATAAGTGTTTTTACTGTAGATATTTAAGGGTTATGTGTATATATAGTGGATAATAGATATATAATTTGCAAATATTTACTCCCAGTCTATAGCTTGCATTTTCATTCTTTTAATGAGTTTATTTTTTTACAGAATACAATTTTAATTTGGATTAAACCCAACTTATTATTTTTCTTTTATAAACTATATTTTTATTTATTTATTTTAATGATTTATTTATTTCTGAGAGAGAGGGAGAGAGAGAGAGAGAGAGAGAGAGAGAGAGAGAGACAACGTGAGCAGGGGAGGGTCAGAGAGAGGAGACACAGAATCCGAAACAGGCTCCAGCCTTTGAGCTGGCTGTCAGCACAAAGCCCTACTCGGGGCTTGAACCCACGAACTGCGAGATCATGACCTGAGCTGAAGTCGGATGCTCAACAGACTGAGCCACCCAGGTGCCCCTATAAACTATATTTTTAAAAATGTTTATTTATTTTTGAGAGAGAGAGGGACAGAGAGAGAAAAGAGAGAGCAGGGGAGGGACAGAGAGAGGTAGACAGAGGATCCAAAGCAGGCTTTGTGCTGACAGCTGAGACCTCTAATGCGAGGCCCAAATTCACAACTATGAGATCATGACCTGAGCTGAAGTCAGATGCTTACATGACTGAGCCACCCAGGCACCGTGACTGTCCTTTTGATGTCAAATGTAGGAGCTTTTTGTATGATCTGTGATCATTTGCATTTGAGCTTATGATCCATAACTTTTGTGTAAACTGTGTGAGACTTAAATTGATTTTTTTTTTTTTTTTTTTTGCCAGTTAATGCTCAGTTGTTTCAGCAACAATTGTTGAAATTCGGCCTCTTTTCCTCCACTGAATTGCTTTTGTATCTTTATGAAAAATCAGTTAGACGTGTTTTGTGTCAGGTTATTTCTGGGTTGTCTATTGAGTTCCATCGGTCTCTGTGTTTGCCCCTTCTTCAATAATTTCTAGATTTGTTTACTAAACCCTTAATAAATCTTGACATCAAGTAGACTGATTCTTCCTTTTTTATTTTTTCAAAACTGTTTTGTTGTTTGTAATTTTTAGTTTAAATAATACATCAGAAAACAACATTGAAAGGGTGAAGAGGCATGCCTTAAAATGAATAAAAACATTTGTGTTACATAGAACTGGAGAATGGCTAATATCCAGAACACATTAAAATTTTCTAAAAATAGATAAGGAAACCAAAAAGTAACAATAGAAGAATGGCCAAAATACTTAGAGACACTTGTTAAAAGAGGTATACAAATAGTGAGCATAAAAGAAGGTGTTATACTCATATTAGTACTCAGTGAAATGTACATCAAACCACACTGAGGTACCACTAACAAGTCCAAGGTCTAAAATGTAACCCTTGGGGCACCTGGGTGGCTCAGTTGGTTAAATGTCCGACTTCAGCTCAGGTCATGATCTCGCGGTACATGGGTTCGAGCCCCATGTCGGGCTCTGTGCTGACTGCCAGCTCAGAGCCTGGAGCCTGTTTCAGATTCTGTATCTCCTTCTCTTTCTGACCCTCCCCTGCTCACGTTGTCTCTCTCAATCTCTCTCTCTCTCTCTCAGAAATAAATAAAACATTAAAAATTTTAAAAAATAAAAATAAAAAGTAAACCTTGATGAATTATATACTGAGGAAGTGGAGTACAGGAACTCCACTCATTATTGGTGGGAATATAACTGTTGTGATATTTTGAAAAACTATTGGACATCTTTTTTACTATATTGAACATGTGCATTTTCTAAGATCATAATTTTACTTTCAGTTATATATTTATCAGGTACAAGTGCACATGTGTAACAAAAGAGATGTACAATAATTCTCACAGTCTTATTAGTAACTGTCCCAAATAGGAAGCAATCTGACAATTATCCACAAGGAAGGGAACAAGTGAAGTGTTATGTATTCATAAAATAGATACAATATACAATGAAAATGAAAAAAAGCAAAATGAGCGAAATAATATAAAAATAAAAATATACTTACTGTATGATTACACTTACATAAAATTCAAAAGAAAGAAAAACTAGTCTATAGTGTGGGAGACCAACACAATTTACCTTTGAAGAAGTGAAATAGAATAGTGACTGAGAAGGTTCATGAGGGGGCTTTGGGGTGCTGGAAATTCTTTTCTCTTTTCCTTTCCTTTCCTTTCCTTTCCTTTCCTTTCCTTTCCTTTCCTTTCCTTTCCTTCCCTTCCCTTCCCTTCCCTTCCCTTCCCTTCCCTTC
>NW_024081412.1:442803-444125 GCF_003009895.1 Hyaena hyaena
TTTCCTTTCCTTTCCTTTCCTTTCCTTTCCTTTCCTTTCCTTTCCTTTCCTTCCCTTCCCTTCCCTTCCCTTCCCTTCCCTTCCCTTCCCTTCCCTTCCCTTCCCTTCTCTTCCCTTCCCTTCCTTCTCCTCTCCCTTCCCTTCCCTTCCCTTCCCTTCCCTTCCCTTCGCTTCCTTCTCTCCCTTCCCTTCCCTTCCCTTCCCTTCCCTTCCCTTCCCCTTCCCTTTCCCTTCCCTTTCCTTCCTTCCTTCCTTCCTTCCTTCCTTCCTTCCTTCCTTCCTTCCATCTTTCCTTTCTTTCCTTTCTCTTTTCCTTTTGGTGGATTCATGGGTGTGCCCACTTTTCGATGTAAGCATATTTGTATGTGATACATTCCAATACAAAAGATAAACATAGGCTTTCAAATACATGCTACCTCCGTTTCTTTACCCACTCTCCCAAGAAAACTTATGAAGAGCAAATGAAAAAGAGAAGGAGAAATGGAAAGCATATTTGAGGGGTGGATTGAGTCAGAATGGTGTTATAGAGGCAAAAAATATGAAAAAGAGTATGATAGCCAATAACTCCACAAAATCAATGTTAATGATCTACTGATTAGTCATCAAAGAAAATAATATTCCATTCTTATTTCTAGGCACCATCTCGAGTTCAGATTTGAACTCAAGTTCTCCCCACTGAGAATTGTGCAAGAAAATACATAGCTTGGTCTACTTTTATCAACTTTTTGATCCTGAAGATAAGAGAACCAACTGATTCAGCAGTGATTTATAACTACTGTCAATGGAGTTTTCACTATGCATAAGCATTGTGAGAAACATTTTATATGTAATTGTTTTGTCATTATATCATTATGAAAATCATTTGAATTAAACATTATTCATTATTACATTTTACTGATAAAATATGGAACCTTAAGGAGGTTAGACAATTTATCAAAATTATAAAGGTATTAAGAAGCAAAGTTGGAATTGAAGCCCCAGTTGGTCCTATTCTAAAGCTTTTACAACAAAACAACCAAAAAATATTGGCTACTTTAGCTATTTCACAATATTCTCCTCTCAAAGATATTCCATCCTGAGCAAGGTGGCTCCTATGACTTTTTCCTGATTACCTTCCTTCTCAACTAACCAGGTTTTCCAGGTATAGGCATGAGGTAATGTAGATTATTCTCTTTGTTAGTCGCTTAAAAGTCTTCCTATATGCAGGTACATGTCAAAAAAAGGAGAGGAAGGAGGAGGAGGAGGAGGAGGAGGAGGAGGAGAAGAAGAAGAAGAAGAAGAAGAAGAAGAAGAAGAAGAAGAAGAAGAAGAAGAAGAAGGAG
>NW_024081412.1:448843-507841 GCF_003009895.1 Hyaena hyaena
GAGCACTGAGTGTTATGTGGAAACTGATTTGACAATAAACTATTTGTAAAAAAAAAAAAAGAATTTGGAATTTTATCAGTGAAGTTGTAGGATGCAAAATCAAGATACAGAAATCAGTTGCAGTTCTATATACTAACAATAAAGTTCTTAAAATAAATAAAATAGCATTAAAAACAATGAAATGCTGAAGAATAAATGTAACCAAGAAGCTGAAAGATCTGTATATTGAAACCATAAGACTTTTATTTAAAAAAACTGAAGGAGATACAATGGAAATGTACCCCATGGTATCTTTCATGGTTCATGGACTGGAAGAATTAGTATTGTTCAAATTTTCATACTACCCAAAACCATCTACAGATTTCATGCAATCCCTATTAAAATTCCAGTGATATTTCACATAGAATAAACAATTCTAAAATTTATATGGGGGCACAAAAGACCATGAATAACTAAAGCAATCTTAAGGAAGAAGAACAAGGCTGGAGGCAATATGTTTTCTGATTTTAAACCATATTACAAAGCTATAGAAATCAAAATGGTATGGCACTGTTATATAAAAATAGACATGCAAACCAATGGAAGAGAATCAAGAGCCCAGAAATAAATGTTTGCATATACAATCAACTAATAGTTAACAAGGAAGTAGAGGATATTCAGTGGGGGCAAAAAACTGTTTTATCAATAAATGGTGTTGGGAAAATTGGATAATTATTTGCAAAAGAATAAAATTGGATCCCTAACTTATACCATTTAGAAAAATTAACTTGAAATGGATTAAAAATATAAAATGTAAGACTTGACACTATAAAACTTCTATGAGAAAACAGAAAAAGCTCCTTGATATTGGTCTTGACAATAATGTTTTTGGATATGTCACTGAAAGCATAAGTAACAAAGGCAAAATCAACAAGTGGGACTACACCAAACTAAAAAACTTCTTCACAGCAAAAGAAAAGATCAACAAAATGAAAGGGAAATCTACAGAATGGGGAAAATATTTGCAAATCATATATCTGACAAGAGGTTAATATCCAAAATATATAAGGAATTAATACAACTGAATAGCGAAAATAACCACCCCCCCAAAAAAAAAACCCAAAATGAAAACACACACACACACACACACACACACACACACACACCAAACTATCTTATATAAAATATGGGATACGATCTACATAGACATATTCTTCAAGAAAACATTCAAACGGCCAACAGGTTTGTTAAAAGGTGCTCAACATCATTAATCATCAAGGAACTGCAAATCAAAACCACAATGAGATCTAACCTCACCCCTGTCAGAATGACTCTAATCATAGAGACAAGAGATAACAAGTGTTCGTGAGAATGTGGAGAAAAAAGAATCTTTATGTACTCTAGGTGGGAATGTAAGTTGATTCAGTTACTATACAAAACAGTGTACAGTGTTTTTTTTTTAATAGAACTATCATATGATCCATTCATCCCACATTTGTGGATATATCTGAAGGAAATGAAATTACTATCTCAAAGACATACCTGCAGGCTCATGTTTATTTTAGCATTACTCACAATAGTCAAGACATGGAAACAACCTGGGTCCATCAGTGGGTGAATGGCATAAATTGGAATACAATATATACATATATGCATTACACAGTGGGATATTATTCAGCCATTAGAAAGAAGGAAATCCTGACATTGTGACAACATGGATGGACTTTGAGAACATTATGCTACTTGAAATAAATCAGGCAGAGAAATACAATGGAAGATCTCACTTATATGTGGATTCTAAAAAGGAATGACCAAAAAAAAAAAAAAAATCCATACTCATAGAAACAGGGTTAGAAAGAGCAGCAGCTGGGGGTGGGAGTGGGGAGACAAGGAGAGATATTGACCAAAAGGTACAAACTTCCAGTTAAAAGATGTGGAAGTTCTGGGGGGATTCTAATACAGAGCATGTTGAGTATAGTTAACAAAACTATATTATACTTTAAAGATGCCTAAGGAAGTAGGACTTAAATGTTCTTAACACACAAATGCACAAAAAGTTAATTATAAGTCATGATAGAGGTACTAGTCAATCCCATTGTGGTTATCATTTAACAGTACATGCATATGGCAAATCATTATGTTGTACATCTTAAACTTGTACAATGTTATATGTCAGTTTTATCTCAATAAAGCTGGAAAAAGTGAAGACACATGTAATAGGTAAAAAATAATTTGGAATTCTAACAAAATTCCCAGGTGATGCTGATGATACTGGGTCTAGTATTATACTCTGGGAAGTGCTGCCCTGGAGATGACGAGTCCTTCGCCATGTTTTGTGTCTTCCCACAAAGAGAGTCAGGACCAAACCTAAGGGCCAGGTATCAGTCAACTCTCTGACTAACTTATTCTTCATCTCATTATTGCTAGTACTGTTCAAGGAAGAAATAATTTCGAAAGTTTCTGTAATTTCTAAATATGTATAGGATTGTGGTTTTAAGAAATTTACATTTTATAATGGAAACCCTAAGTACTTACTCACCAGCATCTCACATATATAACCAAACTGGAACAAGTAGAAACAGTTGCAAATACATGTATCCAAACACCAAGATGCAGACTTCACAGGAATTCAGAAGATTCATTAACAATTATAATGCTATACCAAAATTTTTGGTGCCTGAAGTTAAGCTATTTTTTTTTCATTTTTGAAAGATAGATCTTTATTTGCATATTTTCTTTTAGTGTCGTGATATTATTCCACAAGTTACATTGTTGCTGTTGAGACCTCAGTTCATTGGTTGTCAGTCTAAGTGCCGATGTTGCTTTTCTCACTGAGTGCTTTTATTTTTTATTTTTTTTTATTTTTAACTTTTTAACATTTATTTATTTATTTTTTATGGATATAACACAATTTATTTCTTTTTTTTTTAGAAATAGTTTATTGTCAAGTTGATTTCCATATAACACCCAGTGCTCATCCCCACAAGTGCCCCCCTCTGTGCCCATCTCCCTCCCCCCCCCACATCCATCAGTCCTCAGTTTTTTCTCAGCATTCAAGAGTCTCTCATGGTTAGCGTCTCTCCCTTTCCTCCACCATTTCCCCCCTTCTTCTCCCTCATGGTCGTCTGTTAAGTTCCTCCTAATCCTCCTGTTATGCCCAGATTGCGATCTCCCCAAAATCCCAAGACCACCAAGGAGTCCGAGTCACGTATGCAAAAGCAAAGGGAATTTATTAGGGCTTAAGATAAGGCTCCAAGACCTCACAAACACAGTGGATCAATACTGAGAGCCCCGAGCAAAGGCAGAGTAGGGTTTTTATGGGGTTTGTGACGGGGGAGTTACAGAAGTTGTGGCAAGGGAACAGTGATCTAATCATAATTATTCAACATTATTGACAGCGGGTTTAACCATACACATTGTCTAGAGTATTCATTAATTTTGGCGGGATCCAATTACAACATTTAGAGTACCTTTAAATCCAACAAATTACAGAGCGAGCCTAGGGTCTTGTTCAGCGACTAATGAACGGGTTTACTTTAACATTAGGTAACAGGGTCCTATCTATAGTTTCTATCTATAGGCCTCTCCCTCAGTAATGTGGAGGGTGGTCGCTGGCCTTTCCTGATTGGGTATTGTAAGGGTAGTTTCTCTGCCTTGGACAATGTGTAACTGCCTGATAGTTTCGGGGAAGCTGGAACTTAGGCCTTCTAGTTTAGAGGGGAAACTTAAAGCCTGTCATGGAGTCAGTTTGGTTTAGACGTTTAGACTTGTGTCCTTAGACTCCTAAACGTGCAAACATATGAAGTTAAGCTATTTCATGTGAATCTCAATCTGTTTATAAATAGATACAAAGAAATAATACATGCCAAGAATTCTAGGAAAAATATTTAAAAGATATAGCTATGCTTAGTACACACAAATTCACAAATCCAACAGGAATTTTAGCACAATGAAGAATTTTAGTAATATTTGTTATCTAAGTAAAGAATATAGATTTATTACCATTTTCAGTGTGTTTAATTGTATGTTTAAAACATTTGTATAATAACTGAAATAAGAAAAGATAGTTTAGGTGTCAGATAATTAGGTATATGAACATTGGTTTACATCCCTTTTCTGTCACTGACTGTAATGTGATGGACCTTCCCCCTCTAATAAAGGGAAATGCAAAATCAAAGAAGAAACTTCAAACTCCGATATTGTAGAAGGAAAAAGTTGCTATACTAGGTTGAATGCAAAAATTATCACAGTTTTAGATAAGACTACCCATTTCCAAAGTCCATGAAGAGACAGGATCCTATGCAGCAAACACAGTTTTATTCTTTGAAAATAGGGCTGAAATTTGTAACTTGCAGCCGGAAAAGCCATGGTTGAATCTAATTACTAATTATCTTCCATCTCAGTGAGTACTAGTTGCATGTTATTTGATCAAACACAGTGAGTTAAAAAGATCTGAGAGAGCTGATTGTAGTTTGGGCAGCCACTATCCACTAGGGATGTGACCTTGAGTAAGTCACAACATACCTGGAAGTTAATTCCTTTATGTGTAGTATTAGAAGTTCATCTTTTTGTAAGTCGTATGCAAGATTGTATGGGTTTTTTTTTTTGTTTTGTTTTTAATAGGAGCAAATGTTTTTATTTTTTTTAACTTTTTAAATTTAAATTTAAATTCTTTTTTACAAATAGTTTATTGTCAGTTTCGTTTCCATTTAACACCCAGTGCTCATCCCCACAAATGCCCCCTCCATGCCCATCTCTCCCCTCCCCCCAACACCCATCAATCCTTAGTTTGTTCTCAGCATTCAAGAGTCTCTCATGGTTTGCCTCTCTCCCTTTCTCCTACCATTTCCCTCCTTCTTCTCCCCCATGGTCCTCCATTAAGTTCCTCCCAATCCTCCTATACGTGCAAACATATGATATTTGTCCCTCTCTGCCTGACTTATTTCACTCAGCATTACACCCTCAATGTCCGTGCATGTTGCTACACATGGCCAGATTTCATTCTTTCTCATTGCCATGTAGTATTCCATGGTATAGATAAACCACATCTTCTTGATCCATTCGTCAGTTGATGGACAATTAGGCTCTTTCCATGTTTTAGCTATTGTAGAGAGTGCTGCTATGAACATTGAGGTACATGTGCTCCTATGCATCAGCATTTCTATATCCTTTGGATAAATTCCTAGCAGTGCTATTGCTGGGTCATAGGGGAGTTCTATTGTTAATTTCCTGAGGAACCTCCACACTGTTTTCCAGAGGGGCTAAACCAGTTTACATACCAACCAACAGTGAAGGAGGGTGCCCGTTTCTCCACATCCTCGCCAGCATCTAGAGTTCTCTGATTTGCTCATTTTAGCCACTCTGATTGGTGTGAGGTGGTATCTCAGTGTGGTTTTGATTTGTATTTCCCTGATGAGGAGGGACGCTGAGCATCGTTTCATGTGTCTGTTGGCCATCTGGATGTCCTCTTTAGAGAAGTGTCTGTTCATATCTTCTGCCCATTTCTTTATTGGGTTGTTTGTTTTTTGTGTGTGGAGTTTGGTGAGTTCCTTATAGATTTTGGATATTAGCCCTTTATCTGATATGTCATTTGCAACTATCTTTTCCCATGCAAGATTGTATGTTTTAATCACTACAGTGTGAGCAGCTATATATAGTACCCAATAAAATCAGGTCTATTCCATTTTTTGTTACTTCTCAGAGATCCCTGTCCTAATGTAATAGGCAGTGACACTGACAATTTAAAGAATTAAATAAAATGTTGCAATCACATTGTTTTTGTCAGTTGCACGGAAAGCTGACATTCCTACCATGCATTTCTGTTTGGGAGGTCTGCAGGAGGCCTGGCCCTGGAAAGATGTCTATATGGTGAAGTGGGATGGGAAGGGGCATAGACATTGTACGCTCACTTAACCTGGCCTGGACTAGCTGGATAGCAGCCTCACAATGTGGTGCCATCCATCTTGAAGGTGTATTATATTCTGGGTATAGTAGAGGGAAAATGTGATGTTTCTCTTTATGTCTCAATATGGCAAGGACAGATCCAAGAAGTCTCCTATATGTTTTCCCTTACTCCATTCTTTCCCATGCTAGAGGGTGCAAATCAATTATCTCAGGTTGCTTTTTTCTCTACAATTTCAAGGTTTTAACTTTGTGAATCCAGGGCCAAATGAAGAAATTGCTCTACTTTTACTTTTAAAATTTTTTAAATGTTTTATTTATTTCTGAGAGACAGAGAGAGACAGAGCAGGGGAGGGTCAGAGAGAGAGGGAGATTCAGAGTCTGAAACAGGCTCCAGGCTCTGAGCTGACTGACAGCACAGAACCCGACACGGGCTCGAACCCACGAACCGTGAGATCATGACCTGAGCCGAAGTCGGACGCTTAACCGACTGAGCCACCCAGACGCCCCTCTTCTTTTACTTTTATATGAGACCCAGAAATCACTTATTGCCTCAAGAAGACCTGAGTCTCCTGTTTGTGAACTTTTTGTGTCACCTCCTCATGAGTTCTGCCTTTCGACCTGGGGGATTGTGCCAACCTTTGGATGAGAACACCAGTCCCTAAGGTCCTAGCTCTGTAAACAAACTGGTATCTGTCCCCAGGTCCCCAGACTTTCAAATTCCCAAGGTGAGAGGATATTAAATGTGTCTTTTCATCCCCTTGGTATGCACCAATAAAATTACATTTATGTAAATTCTTTAATGCTCTTGGGAATAAGTGTGCTTCCCTTTATCCGTAGGGGCTCATTTGTCATCTCCATAACCCTAGGGAACATGTATATATGTGTATGAGATAAAATATGCTGATTTCAAATGTGGCACTATGCCACTCCACCCCTTTAGCTGCAGAGGGGATGCTGCCTCAGACTGGTCCTGAGACTGTTAGCACACAGTCAACTTTGAAGTTGTGCTTAAACGTTCATTAACACTTTGATGGAGCAGACTGTATTTTGTTGCTCAATTCCTCATCAGACTTTCTGCTGGAATTTTTTCTGGAAGATCCAGAAATTAAAAGGGACCAGAATTAGTTGCCTTCTCCCTGAGAATACTCCTGATTGATCTCTGGAATTGAAGTAAGAAGGGCTCACAGAATATAGGTCTTTCACTTTCTGGGAGAAACAAGAGTGAGGAAATGGATAGGAAGTGGATAGCACTGAGTTTTATTTCTGTATCTTTGGTCCCTTGTATGTGAATATATAATTTTAATGTGTGATTGCTCTATTAAGATTTATATCTGTTAGGGCACCTGAGTAAGAGTTTTCTCAATGCCAATTTGGACATTACTTCCAGCTTGCATTCTGTTCAGAAAAGGACAAATGCACCCAATTCTAAAAAGAGTGAATCTATGACAGGTAGATTAGGAGAGATTATGTTCTACTTGCTTCTGCATTCCTAGCTGAGCCAACCCAAAGGCATTTCCTGACCTGAATGCACACTATCAAATCATCCTGAGTTCTCCAATGAAATGACAGCCACTTTGAACAGAGAACCTCTGTGTTTATTTCCATTTGGCACAGAGACAAATCAAGCATTGCAAGACTTCCCAGACAATGTTGAGAATGATCACAAGCTTTTCTCCATAGGGATGGATTTCATTGTTAAGCTTTAATGTGCAGATTAGTGGGAGAAGCAGTAGGAAATGGCCAACTTTAAACAAGTTTAAATACATAGGAGCAGGGGAAGGAAGAAGAGTGAATAGAAGTTTGAGCTAATGGGTGAGCTGACATTGTGGACTTGCTCTGATATAAAGCTGTCATGCAAATATTATCTACTTTAGATCCTTCTGTCATTGAGGTTGTTCATCTCTAACACTAAGATCCTACTGCTGGGTCTGTCTATGTAGCAAGGCTGCTGTGAAAATGACCTGTAAGTGTAGGTGGAAAAGCTCTGTGAACATCTAATCTATTGTAAATGTGGAAAGAGTGGTGGCTTTCAGGATGCGCTGTCTTCCTAAAATAGACAAAAAATAGTTCTATGGCTTGGCATTCTTAAGTCCCACTCAGTAGGCACAGAATATCATTCATCAGGTTCTCCTTTGTGGGT
This sequence comes from Hyaena hyaena, assembly GCF_003009895.1. Lineage (NCBI taxonomy): Eukaryota > Metazoa > Chordata > Mammalia > Carnivora > Hyaenidae > Hyaena > Hyaena hyaena. Next base: position 456,867 of record NW_024081412.1, read on the forward strand.
TGGTGCAAATCCAGTCAGAGAATCAAGCCCAATGCATCAATCCAATTTCAGACCTTTAGACCAAAGTTTTCAAAATTAGTACACGTTTGTAACATTATGTGCTAACTAAACTACTACAAGTATTTGAGAAACTCTATTCCTTTTCAATTTCTATTTCCAGCAGCTCCATTCCTTGCAATTTTGTGGTTCAGATTAAGGATATGAGCTAAAACACATGACAAAAAAAAAAAAAAAAAACTATGGTAAAATATACCTGAAATGCTTGTGAAGTGAGCCTGTGCATATTGCACATAACAATGAACATCAGATTACCTTGGAATGAAGGAATAGCACATTGAGAAATGTCACTTAGAATAGTTAGGTTGTAAAGAAAGAAATGTGGTAACTTCCCAATTTTCGCTGAGGAGTCAAGCCCTAAGTGATACATGTTGTTCAGCAATTTGTGTTAAATTTTTCCTGACCTCTCTGGGATCCCTTTATGGAATCTCTTAAACTTGGATGAAAGCTTGTGACAGGTTTATGTCAAGTTGTTCTTCTCAACCAGCAGCGGTAAAGTGTGTGTGGAAATGTCTCTCTTTGAGTACTTAGTTGACCTACTGAGGTCACACAGTCTTTGGTTCTCAGTTGGCTGCTTCTAATCATTCTCTGCCCTCTTTTGTCTCTTCATGGTCCTTTACAAGAGGGACCTAAGCCTGGAGCTCACAGAACTCCTGCCTGCAGCCTCAGCTGGAGAGAGTTCATAACTGCTTCACTGTCAGGCTAGACAGGTACTGACCACAGCCACAAAGAGATACACATAGTTCAAAATGTTCCCCCTGCTTCCTTGCATGTTGTATGAAGTGATTTCTTAATGGCTATTATCATTTGCATTACCACATAAGCCTGGATGAACTCTAGTGCTATAAAGCTGAGCTCCATCAAAGCCCTTGGCATGAACTGTGAAAACCATGAAAAGCTAAAAATGTTCAGGATGTGTTGCTGATGCCACCAGTCCACTCACATGTAAGGTCTGGGTGTGAATTTGAGAGGATTGTAGTCTTCTTTCCAGCTTGTACTAGGAAAAGCCTATGTTTATATAGAGAAACTGGATATCAGGATATAAATTTGTAGATGTGCCTTGAACAGAGGCAGAATCCATTCTATAATCTCAGCTCTTTCTTATCATGAATGTCAAATGTTACTGCGTTTAATCTCAATACAATTACATGTTATTAAGGAATTGCCTGACATGTGAATATATATTTGTGAATTTCCTGAACATCATCTCTGAGTTTGAGTCTATGTGTCTGTACATGTACTACTTTCTCTTCTTGAAGCATAATTTGCTCAATGTGCATGGTGTAAAATTCTTACTTGTTATTTGGAAAACAACCAAAAAACAAAACAAAACAAAACCTCTCAGGTGCAACAGTGTCCTGTAATATAAACTCTTCTAAAGGGGCTTCGCTGATCAATTGGGAATGATTTGCAAAGCACTCAGCTTTTTAACAAACCTTTTAGAGAAATTCTATTTTCTCTCTTCTTTCTCATTATTTACAAACATTATTCACCAAGGAGAGCAACTTCTGAATTAATCCATTCTCTACTCTCCAGGAGAATCAGACATACTGCTTTGGATACAATAGGTATCGGTAAGTATGTGATATAAAATGTGAAAGGGCAAATGAGTCTCCTAACTTCATGAATCCACACATGGAAGTTGGAAAGTGCTGGGTACAGTCTCCATTTGCTATCTCATCCAATATTTTCTTGTGTGTTTCCATACAGCTGGTGAAGATTATGGGAAGAAACAATGACAGCTACCAACAAGCATTCATCTTGGTGGGCTTTTCTGATAGACCTCAACTGGAGGTAATTCTCTTTGCTTTTGTCTTGGTCTTCTACATCCTGACCCTTGTGGGCAACACTGCCATCATATTCTTGTCAGTCATGGATCCCAGGCTCCACACTCCCATGTATTTCTTTCTTGGGAACCTTTCTTTCTTGGACCTATGCTTTACAACGAGCATTGTTCCCCAGCTGCTGTGGAACCTTTGGGGTCCAGAGAAGACCATCACTTACCATGGCTGTGTGGCCCAGCTCTATATCTACATGGTGTTGGGCTCAACAGAGTGTGTTCTTCTGGCTGTAATGTCCTATGACCGCTATGTGGCCGTCTGCCGGCCTCTGCATTACACTGTGGTCATGCACCCACGTCTCTGCCTGCAGCTGGTGGCTGTGTCCTGGTTCTGTGGCCTTCTAAACTCCTTTGTCATGTGTCCCCAGACAATGCAACTCTCCCGATGTGGGCGCCACAAAGTGGACCACTTTCTGTGTGAGATGCCTGCTCTTATCGCCATGTCCTGTGAAGACACCATGTTGGTGGAAGCATTTGCCTTTGTCCTGGGTGTTGCCCTTCTCCTGGTGCCCCTCTCCCTGATCCTCATCTCCTATGGAATGATTGCTGCCACTGTGCTGAGGATCAAGTCAGCAGCAGGGCGCAAGAAAGCTTTCAACACCTGCTCTTCTCACCTGACGGTGGTCTCTCTTTTATATGGAACCATCATCTATATGTACCTGCAGCCAGCCAATAGCTACTCCCAAGACCAAGGCAAATTCATCACCCTTTTCTACACCATTGTCACTCCTAGTGTCAACCCCCTTATCTATACTCTGAGGAACAAGGATGTAAAGGGGGCAATGAGAAAGCTCCTGAGGGGAGAGAAGGAGTCCGGGGAAGTCTAAGGAAGAGGAATAGTGGGGCAATATAGATGACGTTCTGGAGTTGTTCTCTTAGATGTGTATGTGACAATGTAGAGAACTAATATTCAAAGAGTAGAGTGAATGCGGGTGGGCATGATGATTTGAGTGTGACTACATTCCCAGATCTCTGGATGATAAATGGTTTCCTTCTATTTAAAGGTGTCTACTTTAGGAAATCTCTACTTGCCTTCTATGCATCTTTGAGCTTCATCCACAACTGCAGGGGACCTGTAGCACTAATTTAAAGCACACAGTCTACATATTATGTCACTAGATGTCAAATAAAAATGAGATAATACCAGTGGTTTTCTCCTGAAGCTCTCTTATTTTCAACTGTGGTACCTTCTCAGAAATGAGCAATACAACATCGATTAAATCAGAGTACTCTGTCCTAGATGTTGGTTGTTTCTTCTTAAGTGAGGAGTTTCCTGTTTTAATTTTTTTGGCTTTTCAAGTTTTTATTTTAGTCTAGTTAGTTAATATATAATATAACTGAAGTTAGTTTCAGATGTACAATATAGTGACTTATTTATTTTTAAAAAAATTTTTAATGTTTTATTTATTTCTGAGAGAGAGAGACATCACGAACAGGGGAGGGTCAGAGAGAGAGGGAGACACAGAATCTGAAGCAGGCTCCAGGCTCTGAGCTGTCAGCACAGAGCCCAATGCGGGGCTCGAACCCACGAACCGTGAGATCATGACCTGAGCCGAAGTCAGACGCTTAACTGACTGAGCCACACAGGCACCCCAACAATGTAGTGATTTAATACTTAAATACAACACTGGGTGCTCATCACAAGTGCTCTCCTTGATCCCCATCACCTATTTAACCCATCCACTCTCACACATTCCACTCTGGAAATAATCATGTTATTCTCTATAGTTAAGCATTTGTTTCTTGGTTTCTCTCTCTCTCTCTCTCTCTCTCTCTCCTTCTGCTTATTTGTTTTGTTTCTTGAATTCCACATATGAGTGAAATCATACAGTATTTGTCTTTCTAACTGACTTATTTCACTTAGCATTATAATCTCTATGTGAAGAGTTTTCTGATTTGCCTTTTGAAAAGGGGGGGTTTGTTTGGAGTCATTTGTACCTCTTCTTTGTTCCTCTCTCATAGCCACAGCGTTTACAAGATAGTTGTCTCAGGTTAGGAGTCTGAGTCTTTGTAAAAGAGTATAGCTAATGAAACACATTAGAATAGGATGAGTGACTTTTGTCCCTTTGGTACGTTGCTCTAATCAGCGACACATATTTCTTATTAAATAGAGCTGTCTTATATTCAGATTAATTACCATCCCTCCCCAAATGCTTGATGGCCAAATTATTGTATTGCAATTTACTAAGAGCAATATTTTGAAAACTTGGTTTTGCATCATAACTCTTAAGACACAGATTTCTAAGTATTCTTCTAGATTTATTGTATCACAAATTCCAGGCATGGGCTGTAGGCACCTCTGTTTTTAAACATTCTCTAAGTATCACTAATGACAGCCTGATTTGGAAATATGGTTTTAGAAATAATTTAAACCCAACTCCTTACATCAACCAGGAATTCTCCTAGAGTGTGCTGAATATATGATCACCTTCACTGGACATGAATGATGCTGCAAACAAAGCCTGGGAGGTATCACCCATATCTGGGTTTGGAACTGATTTTTCCTGTTACCAGTTATTTCTTGGAGTCTAGCTTTTTTAAAATCTGTACTATATGTGTGAATCCTCTCACTTTACAAGGTTGTAGCAGAGATTAAATGAAGTAAGAAATGTCAAATATGAGGCATGTGACTCCTCAATAACGTTTCTTTTGTTTCCATGCACCACAGCAATTACCAGTCTATTCTTTTTGGAATAGAGTTAATTTTGTTATTTTGATCTAGGTTTTAATAAAAATTGCCTTTAGTATTTTCCCACTGAGTACCTACAAGGTAAAAAATGCTTTCTCCTAGGTATAAGAAATGCCATTCACTTACTTCTTTTATATTAGGTAAATAAGTTCCCTTATAAATTCTCAGAGGACTTTGCTACATGCTTTAGCATCCTAGTAAAAATGTGGGGTGTGTGTGTGCATGTACATGTGCGTGTGTGTGTGGGTAGATGGAGACTCAGGGTAAGTATGTTGGTTCATTATTAGTAGATAATACAAGCCCAAGCTGGGAGGAGAGTGGCTCCACAGACTATGACTGAGTCTAGACATCTATGATAAAATATCCATATAGAAATGGAAAAACTGTTTCAAAGTCATTCAGTGAGATGTTTTGGTTATATTAAGAATAACATTTAATTCATTTGTTTCTATCACCTTTCTGTATTATAAAGATGAACCCAAGACATATGGAAGGCAGATATTTTAATTCCAATTGCAAATGATGTGACAAAACACAGGAAGGCTAAGAGAGTTGCTTAAAGTTACAAGGCAAGTGAGTACACAAGATAGAACTCAGTTTCTATCAAATATTCCCCACTTCCCATTGAATTGTCCATTTCATGAACATCTCTTATGATTGTAGACTCTATGCAGTTAAATTTTCTACTGTTTGGTAGCCAAATGTGTCTTTCTTTTGATTAAAAATAAACATGAAAATTGTTAAACATTTTATTCATTTTTGAGAGACAGAGCATGAATGAGGGAGGGGCAGAGGGAGACACAGAGTCTCAAGCAGGCTCCAGGCTCTGAGCTGTCAGAACAGAGCCCGATGTGGGGCTCCAACTCATAGACCGTGAGATCATGACCTGAGCTGAAATTGGACACTTAACCAACTGAGCCACCCAGGTGCCCCCAAAATAACCATTTTAAAAGTTTCCATTTTAAGTTGAAGAAATCAACCAGCTGGCATCATAATGGAAATAAAAGATTGGAGGAATTTTGTCTATTTCCCCAAATGCCAGTCCTTTTCCTTATCCTTATTCTCTTTGTTGAGACTCTCTGACATGAAAACCCCTAGCAAAGCATCCACACACCCGTAATAAGTTTATTTCCTGTTGACCTGGAGTAAGGCACTGGCCACCACTGTGGACATCATTTCCCAGATGGTTTCATTTCTTTATATAAAACTTTCTGTAGACATACTATTTCTGTGATTAATTTCCAAGGGGTCAATTAAACAAGCATTTACTAAACACTCATATATTTTGGAAATGTTAAGGAAATCAAAGGAATTATATTGGTTGAGGAATGCTCATCCAGTCAAAGATCCTCGAATACATTGCCACTAAGACCCATGAAAATTGTTGTAGCATTAACACTGCAGCAGTGGGCAAAGTTTGCTTCAACCAACCAAAGCTTGCCCTTATATACAGTTAATGGTGAAACGGAGTTTTAGGAGATGGAGTCAGGAATCAACCCAACCATGAACTTGCCTGTGATTTAGGGGCTTAGGAAACTGACTCATAGATGCTCCCTCCAAATTTCATCAAATGGAAAGAAATTGTACTAAATACTATATATATATATATATATATATATATATATATATATATATATAGTAAGTGTAATAAAATAGGATATAACAAAGAGTAAAGTGAGGAAGAGAGGAGATGGAATAGTGACAAAGATTTGGCCATAGAGCTGAGTTAGAACAGTTAAAAGTTGTGGAATTCTGGTGATCTGTAAAAATATTTGGAAAAGAAAAATGGAAAAGAAGTAGCTTCATGTGGAAATTAATATTTCAATCTGAGAGAGCTTGTTTATGGTGTTGCAGGTGGAGTAAATGAACTTACATTATGAAAACAAAGATTTTATGTAAAAAAAAAAAAAAGACACAAGATAAAATTTCACTGGAAGAATATTCACCTGGGGCCAGCGTATACACCACGTTTGGATTTGCATGGGGATGTGTTGCAATTTAGAAGCAGAGAACCCACCTTTCAGAATTACTCTTTGGACATAGTGGCCCCTACCTGAGTAGGCTCAGAGATGCAGACTTGCTTGAACCAACTTCATTAGGGCCTTGTATATTACACCAGAAGGGCAATGTGCTACATAATGATGACAGAAAACTTTCATTTATTTATGCCATTCCTTCTAGCCTCTGAACAGTAGATTCTATCCCTGCTGTTTGGGTACATGAGAAAGCAAAATGATTAAAAAGTGGTTGGGTCAAGGTATAAAGCAAATAATGGGAATTCAATTTAAAATGAATGCTTAATTAGGGGCACAGGTACCCCAATATTTATAGCAGAACTTTCAACAATAGCCAAATTGTGGAAAGAGTCCAAATGTTCATCAACTGATGAATGGATAAATAAGATGTGGTTTATCTATACAACGGAATACTACTTGGCAATGAGAAAGAATGAGCTCTTACCATTTGTAGCAACGTGGATGGAACTGGAAGGTATTATGTTAAGTGAAACAAGTCAGTTAGAGAAAGACAGAACAATATGTTTTCACTCATATGTGGATCTTGAGAAACTTAACAGAAGACCATGGGGGAGGAGAAGAGGGAAAAAGTTACAAACAGAGAGGCAGGGAGGCAAATCATAAGAGACTCTTGGATACAGAGAACAAACAGAGTTGATGGGGGTGGGGGAGAAGGGAAAGTGGGTGATGGGTATTGAGGGGGGCACTTGTTGAGATGAGCATTGGGTATTGTATGGAAGTCAATTTGATAATAAATTATATTAAAAAATAAAAATAAAATAAAATGAATGCTTAATGGTATCAATATCTGCCAAAAAACACAATGTCTAACACTTGCTTATGTGTGTCAGGCACTCATACTTTCACTTATTATTACTCATTTGGATCCTTTAAACTACCCTGTGAAGGAAGAGATGAAGGCACAGAGAAGTTCTGTGACATAACATGGTCACGCACACAGCTCACAAGTGCTGGAACCAGGATCTGATCCCAGGGCATTTGGCTCCAACGTCCATACTCTTGACCCTGGGATATGTCTGTGCTTTTTTCAAAGCTACAAACAAAGAATATGGCTCAAGCTTAGTATGGTGACACCAGCCTCTTAGAGGTGTGATGTGGGTTGAAAAATGAGCTGAACTTAAACTAATCTGATTATTTTCCCATTAATTAATTAATTAATCTTATTTTGTCATAAATTTAGAACAGATTATGTGAGGAATTAAAATAGCGGATAAGATCAGAAGCAGGCACAACATTATGGAGAAAAAGGCTGGTTAGAGATCAAAGTACATGGGTAATTAAGCCAATGGAGTAAGGAAAGGAAGTTGGCCAGTGGAGCAGGCAAAGGGAGGAGACAGAAAGATAATGTGTCTCTCTTCAAGCTCCTTTTCTCATGAAAAGTTCTGGCTGTCCTTTGATCCCTGCCTTGAATTCCTGTGTGATCACACAAATTTTTATAGTAACACCTACTTGCTTTTATACAAGTTAGCTTACTTGCTTTTATACTTGACTTTGTTTATTTTTCTCTTTTATATTGCAGTACACTTGACATACAATGTTACGTTAGTTTCATGCATACAGCATAGTAATTTGACAATTCTATACTTTGTGCAGTGCTCACCATAAGTATAGCTAACGTCTGTCACCATGTAATGTTATTACAATATTATTGACTATGTTCCTTATGCTGTACTTTTTACCCCCATGACTTATTTATTTTATAACTGGAAGTCTGTACCTCTTAACCCCCTTCATCTCTTTTGCCTATCCTCCCAGCCCTCTCTCCTCTGGCAACTACCATTTTGTTCTCTGTGCTTATGAGTCTGTTTCTGTTTTGTTTGTGTGTTCATTTCTTTTGTTTTTTAGATTCCAAATATAAGTGAAATTGTATATTCATCTGTTATGCCCAGATCTCGATCTCCCCAAAATCCCAAGACCACCAAGGAGTCCGAGTCACGTATGCAAAAGCAAAGGGCTTTATTCGGGCTTAAGCTCGGACTCCCAGACTTCACCAGCGTATGGATCTGTGCTGAGAGCGCCGAACAAGGGCAGAGTAGGGTTTTTATGGGGTTTGAGACGGGGGAGTTACAGAAGTTGTGACATGGGAACAGTGATCCAATCATAATTATTCAACATCATTGACAGCGGGTTTGACATACACATTGTCTAGAGTATTCGTTACTTTTGGCGGGATCCAATTACAACATTTAGAGTACCTTTAAATTCAGCCAATCACAGAGCGAGCCTAGGGTCTTGTTCGGCGACTAACAGGTTAACTTTAACATTAGGTAACAGGGTCCTATCTATAGTATCTATCTCCAGGCCTCTCCCTTAACAATGTGGAGGGTGGTCGCTGGCCTTTCTGGATTGGGTGTTGCAAGGGTGGTTACTCCTGCCTTGGGCAATGTGTAACTACCTGGTAGTTTTGGAGAAGCCGAAACTCAGGCCTTCTAGTTTAGAGGGGAAACTTAAAGCCTGTCATGGTGTCAGTTTGGTTTAGACGTTTAGACTTGTGGCCTTCCACATCTTTCTCTGTCTGATCTGCTTTTAATAAAAACAAAAAAGATTCAACAACCTTCTTGACTTGGAGCTTGAATAGTAAGATAAACTCTTGCCACTATGATTCTCCTTTACCTCTTTTGATACAGTAATCTTCTCTTTGGATTTTCAAATCCTATCAGTCAAGGCAGGAAACTATTTCTTTGGAAGCTGACTGTCCTTCCATGATGATTCTTTTAACCTCATCTTATTTATATTCTTTAGTAGTTCAATGTTTAGAAGATAATAACAAGTAGAATTTACTGAATATTGTCTATGGTACTATGGTAACCAATTTTCCTATTTTATCAGAGCTAATATTTACAATAATACTGAGAAGTAAACACTATTAATATTCTTTTGATAAGAAAGTAATAAATAAATAAATACATACATATATACATACATAATGTCTAAAAGAGTTTATTGTAAGAGGCCTTATCTGGGGTCGAATTCCTGTTTCCTGGATTGGTATGGACATGGCCAAGTGACGCTGAGTCAGACTTCAGTGACTGAAAACCAAAAACATGAGATGTGACAAGGATAGAAGTAGGTTAGTGAGGCAAAGCATGTCCATTCATACAACATTCCATTTCTTAACTTTTCAGCTTAAAATAACCAAACAACTATCTTAATTTATCTATTCCGAAGTCACTCGATTAAGGAAACTTATCACCAACTCATTTGATGTCCTTGAGGCTGGTTAAGGCTGAATTGTGCTCTCCTGGGCATGCAGGCCAGGGGCAGAGTGTGAGAGGGAAGGAGAGGATGTTTGTAGATTAGGGGCAGTGGGGCAGTAGTTCTGTCCTTATTGTTTTTGCCTTTGCCTTTGTATTTGGCAGTCTATTTTACCAGGCCTGATATAGGTTTGTTGCCTTCACAACTCCTCCAGATGATGCAAATTCCATATTAATCTTGTCCTTCAGACTTATACATAAGAATCTCTGGAAATTCATCTCTAATATTTAATTTTTAATAACAAAGGCTTGTTGCTGTTTCTAATGCAGGTATGCAATCAAATTTGGGATTCCATTACCAATACTAAGCCTTTCCAGCAGCTTGTACTTTCACAAATTTGAAAAATCCTGGAAGGTTTACAATAAGCTTTTCAACACTGACTTCTGGTTCTTTCTTCTCAAATCAAAGATATTTAATCAAGGCCTACTAGCTTGAACCATATTTTCACTGAAGGCACTATTTTCCCTTCAATTGTGGGATCCTCTCACAAGAAAATATAATATTTTACATCTCTAAGTGTAGCCCTCTGTCCTCTTGATGTGAACTTGCTTTGGGAGGGTGAAGAAAATAGAATCCCAAATACACTGTAATCATTGAACGCAACGCTGATGGATTTGACCTTATGATACCTTTAGAAGAAGAAAAACATCAGATTCCAGTAGAATTTGCATATGGGGCAGGCTCTTAGTAGATCTGCAGAGATAAACTTGCATGCCATTTAAAATAGGAATTTAAATAAATTATAGTGTCTTTGCAGGAAGGAGCAATGTATTTTTCTACTATTTCTCCCAAAAGGATGTTTGCCACAGTGATAAATGTATAATAAATCTTTTGTAAACTATGTTGATTTTCTGATAAGAGGAAAGAATGGTAAATAAAACACAAATAAGCTTTATTATAACTTGCTTTTTTTTATAATTTGAAATTATTATTCATTGTAAATATGTGATGCTATATCTGATGTGCCAAAACTCTGGCTTTGAGAAAGTAATTGGGGATATTAATAATGACTAGTAGTTATTCATTTTTTTAGTCATTCAGCCTTTTCAGTTTTTGTTTTTATTCAACCGGCAAGTATTTACTTAGTATCTAGCACATCACAGGAGATCCTAGGACAATGGGGATACAAATATGAAACACAAAGAAAAGGACAGTTCAATCTGATATTGATTATGCATTGCAGGATGAATTGGGTGAGCACTTCACTTGATTGTTGAAGTTTGGTTTCCTGCAGGAGATGATGGCTGTTTTGCATTTGAAAGATGAATAAAGTGGAATGTAAAAGAATGAAAAGAAAGTGCTACAAGAACAAAAAGTACAGACTAAGAGGAGTACAGGTCAAGAGGAGGATGGAAAGTGTCCTGAGCTCAGTAGTTTGAAGTATTTGAATACAGGATTCCAAAGGGGAATGGTGGTTGGTAAATATAGAGGTGTGGGCAAGAACAGGTCTTTAACTACTCTCAGCTAATGTTCAGTGGAGAACTTGGATTTTATTTTTCCTACAATGGAAAGAAAATTAATATATTTAGGAAAGAAACTGACATCAATAGGGTGAATTTTAAGTATATCATTTGCTGCAATTTATTTATTTACTTTGAAATTTATTTTTATTTATTTATTTATTTATTTATTTATTTATTTATTACAGAGAGAGTGTTGGGGAGGGGCAAATGGAGACAGACAGAGAGAATCTCAAACTGGCTCCATGCTCAGTGTGGAGCCTGACACGGGACTGGATCCCAAGACCCTAGGATCATGACCTGAGCCAAAATCAAATGCTCAACTGACTGAACCACCCAGGGACCTGCATTTGCTTTGATTTAAACTGAGACATAGTAAATAAAAGGAGAAAAAGCATTTCAATAATCCAAGTGAATAATTATGAGAATTTAATGGAAGAAATGAGAGTGAAGATGGAGCAGAGAAGTTTGATTTTGAAGATGTTAGAAGAATAGAATTCTGAGGACTGGAGATCTGAATGGAAATGAGAAAGGAGAACAGGGAATACCCTAGACTGAATCCCTGGGGTTTGGTTTGCTTTTCTGGATGTAAAAGCAACATATTGGAGCTGGTAGCTGAGAAGCAAATTTTTATCACACAAACTGGCAGTTAGCATAGTTTTCTCCCAAACCAGAAGAAAGGATCTCAGAGATCATTATTTTAAGACCAAGGGGGAAAGTCCCATAAAAATAACTACCTCAGATTTATCCTGCCCTTTGAGACAGGACCCCCTGGCACAGAAGAGCTCATTAAGTTTTGCTAACAGAACTCCAGCTGTGGAGTTCAGCCATTAAGAAGTTTGGTGCCATTATGTCTGAGTTGAGCCCCTGAGGTGACAGCTAGCAGAGGCTCCTTGTGATCTCCATCAGAACAGAATGAGTGTTATGGCATGGGCAGATATGATGATAACCCCAGGGAGAGATCTGTGTCACAAGTCAAACTGTTTGAAATCTTACTCCACTGTACCAAGTGGAGACAGCTTGATTCCTTGGGTCCTGCCTCATCTGTCTGACTTAATTCTGCCTCTGAGTGGGAAACACGTAAGTAGACCAAACACCTAGTGGGACAAAGTTTCAACAGCTAATGAGTGACTTAAGTCAGTAAAGTGTCCTGTGTAAAGTTATTTTTTTAGGGGCACCTAGGTGGCTCAGTTGGATAAGTGTCCGACTTCGGCATAGGTCATGATCTCACGGTTCGTGGATTTGAGCCCTGCGTTGGGCTCTGCGCTGATAGCCCGCTCAGAGCCTGGAGCCTGTTTCAGATTCTGTGTCTCCCTCTCTCTCTGACCCTCCCCTGCTCATGTTCTCTCTCGCTGTCTCTCAGAAATTAATAAAACATTTTAAAAAATTAAACATTTTTTTAATTACTCAGAGGTTGAATTATCATTTCACTCCCTTCTTTTGTCACTGGAGATGATAATTATAACCATCAAAACACTATTTTGCCAGTCCACTCAGGCAAAGGGAATAGGAGGATTAAGATAATTTAGGTTAACAAAGGTTTCTCTAAAATAAGTTTTCTTGAATTTTCTAAGCCATTATTTCTGTTTTTCATACCCTAATGGTCTTGGAAATACAGTATGTCAGACAGAAGAATGAACAAAATGTGATAACCATTTTTACTTGATAGTTTTTCAAATAAGAGTAAAAGAGTATCTAATATATAAAAAAGTATATTCTTCAGATTGTTTTAAATTTTATTTTTTAAATTTGTCTTAAAGTCAAAGTGTAAATTTTTTTGGCAAATGGTTCTATGAATTTTATACACATATATGGGTTTATGTAACTACTGTCAAAATCAGAATATAAAATAGTTTTATCACCACTCCAAAGCTCCCTTGTTTTTATGCCTTCATTGACACAGTCTCCTGCAAACCTAAACTTTGGCAACCACTCACCTGTTTCCATCACAATATTTTTGTCTTTTTGAGTTCTGAGAACTCTACAAATAAATTAAGTTACCATAGTTGGCTCTAAGATTGGCTTCTTTTAATAAGCACAATGTCTTTGACATTCATGCACATTGTTGTGTCAGTAGTACATTCTATGTTTTTGCTGAACAGAATTGCATTACAAATGGGGTGGCATCCATTTGCTTATCCATTCACTGATCGAAGGATATTTGGGTTGTTTCCAGTGTTGGGTAATTAGAAGCACAGGTGTAATAAGCTTTAGAATACAGGTTTCCAAAGGAACATAGTATACTCAGGACTGGAAGATCCAGCAATTGCACTACTAAGTATCTACACAAAGGATACAAAAATACTGATTTGAAGGGGGCACAGACACCCCAATGTTTATAGCAGCACTATAAACAACAGTCCAATTGTGGAAAGAGCCAAAATGTCCATCGACTGATGAATGGATAAAGAATATGCGGTGTATATACAATGGGCTATTACTCAGCCATCAAAAAGAATGAAATCTTGCCATTTGCAATGATGTGGACAGAGCTAGAGTGTAATACGCTTAATGAAAAAAGTCAAATACAAACACCATATAATTTCAATTTAAGAGACAAAAGTGATGAACATATGAGAAGGGATAAAAGAGAGGGAAACAACCATAAGAGACTCTTAAGGATAGAGAACAAACTGAGGGTTGATAGAAAGAAGTGGGTGAGGGGATGGGCTGGATGGGTGATAAGCATTAAGGAAGGCACTTGTTGAGATGAGCACTAGGTGTTATACATAAGTGATGAATCACTGAGGTCTAATTCTGAAGTCAATTTTACACTGTATGTTAACTAACTAGGATTTAAATAAACACTTTAAAAATAAATAAATATTCAGGAGTGGAACTACAGGGCCATAGGTAAGTATATATTTATTTTAAAAAGTGCAAAATCACTTTCCAGGACAGTACACTGTTTTGCATTTTTATAATCAATGTATAAGGTTTCCCCTTGCCAAGTTTATCAGCACTTGGCAGTGTCATTATTTAATTTTTGTTATATTAATAGGTGTGCAATGAAATTTCATCATGTTTTAATTTTCCTAATGTCTAATGAGGTTGGATACCCTTCCATGTGCTTATTTTCACCAATATACCCTTTTCATTAAATCAATTTCTTGCTTGGCTCACTTTAAGAATTGGCTTATTATATTTTTTTTTGTTTGTTTAAAAATTTATAATTTTTAAAATTTATTTCTGAGAGAGAGACAGCACGAGCAGGGGAGGGTCAGAGAGAGGGGGAGATATAGAATCTGAAACAGGCTCCAGGCTCTGAGCTAGCTGTCAGCACAGAGCCTGATGCAGGGCTCAAACCTGTGAGATCATGACCTGAACTGAAGCCATTCACTTAACCGACTGAGCCACCCAGGTGCCCCTATTTTTTTTTTTTATTCTTTCTGAAGAATTTTGAATGTTCTTTAACGATTATGGAAGAAATTCACATGATGGATGTATGATTTGCAAATATTCAATCCCAGCCTCTAAATTGGGAGTTTATTTTCCTAACAGTGTCTGATCACAGATATTTTCATTTGATTAAATCCAATATATCCATTTTTCTTACGTATTTGACTTCTGGTGTCATGTTTAAGGTTTTTTTGTGTCTAATTCCAGGCCAAAAACAGTTTTACTTATTGTTTTCTGCTAAAAGTTTTATGATTTTTCATTATACATTTGGATCTGTAATCCATTTTTGTTAATTTTGTAGAAGGTGTGGAGTTTAGTTGGATAACCATATTTTTGTGTATGGTTGTCCAGTTCTCACGATTTATTGAAAATACTTAATGAATTGCTTCTGGTTATTTGTCAAAAACCAATAGGCTACTTTTCTGTGGGTCCACTTCTGGGCCTCTGTTGATCTATGTGTTTACCCCCTAACTAATTCTATACTGCCATGATCACTTCAGCTTGATAGTAAGTTTTAAGATCAGGTCCTGTGATTTCTTCAACTTTAATCTTACTTTGAAAATGTGTCCTAAATTCTCTGTTTCTTTTCCACATAAATCAGAAATAACTTGCCTGTATTACCAGAAATATCACTGAGATTTTGATGAAAATTGCATCAAATCAATAGATCAAATTGAAGTAAATTGGCATCTTCACCATGTTGAATCTTCTTATCCATGAACAATTTGTCTCCATATCAATTTGTCTTCCTTATTTGTTTCAGCAGCTTTTTCAGTTCTTAGCATCCAGATCCTGTTTGCCATATTCTAGACTCTGATAGAATATTTCTTTTGTGTTTTTTTTGACATTTCCCTTTATTTGGTAACTGAAATTTTTTATAAATTTATTCTGATTAAGCAAGAGCAAAATAAGACCTTGGGTCTAAATAAGTGATTTTACATTCTGCGAAATAATTTGTGAATGAGGAGACCTGGCAAGAGAAGCCCTATCTGATTCTGAGATAAAATGTAATTTTGAGCCCAAAGAAGATGGGAGCAGAGGTTGACGATTGGGAGCTGATTACCATAGGAATCCTAAACTGTCCATAGTCAGACAGCTTGTGAGTGGTAAAGTCTGGAAATATATCCAGATCTACAGAGATCTAATGACTGGCCTTCTTCTGTTCTACCATTGGATGAGGATACAATAAACTAATTTGATTAAATAATAGGTAAATTGCTTAGAATAGTGCCTAGGACATAAAACAAAAACAAAAACACATACTGAATTGTTTTCTCATAAAAGACAGAAAATTAAGTTTGTTTACACTGATTGCTAAATATATTTTTTAGATGCACAACTTTGTCTCTCCTATTTAGTTTTCATCAATTTCCATAACCTTCTTCAAGATAGAACTAAACAATTATCTCCTCTATTGTTCTATTAAGATGATGACTACATTTTCTATTCTTTTTTTTAATTAAAAATTTTTTTTTTTAGATTTCTGAGAGAAAGACAGCGTGAGCAGAGGAGTCTCAGAGAGAGAGGGAGATACAGAATCTGAAACAGGTTCCAGGCTCTGAGATAGCTGTCAGCACAGAGGCCGACGTGGGGCTCAAAACCACCAACTGTGAGATCATGACCTGAGCCTAAGTCGGATGCTTAACTGACTGAGCCACACAGGCGCCCCAACAACTACATTTTCTTTGCCAGCAATATGAACCAAGTAACTTACCAATTATGGCAATCTTCTTTATAATTTATACTAATGTAATTATGTGCATGAACATACAAGACAGCAACTCTGCCTCATGAATTTTTGCATCGAGATATTAAGCAAGGTGTTGAGTAATGGGTGAGAATTAAAGCTTGTTCATATAAAGAGTTTATGCTTTTAATATACCTTCCTTAAATGCAATGTAACATTTTCAAATACAGCAGAAATGTTAGTCAAATTATTTTGTGACTCCAGGTAACTGAGCACTTTATCAGTCTTTTTCAATTTACCAATTAATGGTTAGGATAAGTCCTCTTCTCTCTCATCTCTAAATTTGAATCATCTTAGTGATTGGTATGAAGTAAAATTGTTTATATGATTTGCCTTTCTCTATGTTCTCCACAAAAATCACTTGAGAGTTATTTCCCTTTAGGATCTTATCTCTCTAGAGGATGGAAGAAGATGTAAGAACTCAGGCAGTTCAATATCATAAACAAATTGAACTCATTCTAAGAAATCTACAGGGGTTTAAGGCTAATTTTCTAATAACTTGAAAAGCTTTAAAATTCCCTCCAGCTCAATGTGAAAGGAACATTGGGGAAGGGTTGGTGGATTCCTGTTGGCTCCGCTTTGTAGGCAGCAAGGAGAGGGATGATTTTTTTCTGGGGTGGCAGAATTTCACTTCTCAATTTCAGTGACTACGGAGTGCTCATCCTCCCTTGTAACTGAGCCTGTCTTTAACCTGAATACTTACTTCTTTTCCTGGGTCACCATTTCAGAGAGAGTCAATGTTCCTTGTTCTCTTCGTTTCCATGTTGTATGTGAAAAGTTATATAAAATCCAATGCCAACACTGATATGGTCAAATATTTCAACTGTGCAACTAGTTTCATCATGTTCATCTCTCTAGATATTTGCTATTTTAACTAAAAAGGGGATTCCCTGTTAACATGTAATCATTTTCTTCAGGAAACTTTCTTACCTTTTTTGCTCCCCAAATTACCACCCATGTTTCCCCAAATACTCATATTGATTTAGGGAAGAGCTAAAGGGGTACATCCTCTCAGGTCATACTAGATGGTGCTAGAAAAGATCTGTATATGTGCTTATGCTACTAGCAATGAAAAGAATCCCTTAATTTTATTTATATAATATTCAAAGAACTATATTTTGTACAATGTAAAAAGTATTTTAAAATCCTGTCTTAAGTGGTTTTGCAGTTTGATTTTCCTAAGGGAGCCATAGACCAAAGTACTTTCTTGATCAGAGAAAGGGATTCTATTTCTGTTGGCAATCTCCAGCTAGAGAATAATTTAATGTAAAGGTTTGGGTTTTTCTTTTCACCTGTTCTGCTTTGTATCCCTGGACCAGCATCATCTCTCTTCTACCGTCTCCACCCCCACCCCACTCATTATACCTCCAGATCTCCCCTTCCAAAACTAGAATATAGATATTGTTGACATGCAGACATCTGAGTCAGGAGCAGATTGCTGGTCTGTCATGAAAGAAGGATGAGCAAGAGCTCAGTTCCTGGCTTTTTGTAGCCTGAACTTAGCTAAACCTCTTCTTCAAAATCTTGGTGAGGATAAGGGCAAGCTCTGGGCCATGGTCCCTGAGCATGCTCCATCCTTGGAATTGTTTTTCCTCTTGGAGAAATGCCCTTGCTGCCCCTTTTCACCGCCTGCCCTTTTAACATGAAAGGGTGACTCTAGGAAGGCTCTTCATCAATCCAGGGACAACCTCTCATTCCAGACCTATTCATCGTTTCTTCTGAGAACTTGATGCAGGTTAGTATAAATGGATAACATGCTGCAGTGGGAGGAAATGTTACCTAAAAAGACTTGCTGGCAGATGTAATTCATGAGAGTTCATGGGCTCCCAGGGCAATGTCCTAGAATACAGATGCTTTTATATGTTTAGCGTGAGTCTTATTTTTAGAATTATTTTGTTATTTTTTCCTAACAAATATTCTGATTTTCATTTTTTAAATTTTTAAATAGTTTATTGTCAAGTTGGTTTCCATATAAGATTCAGTGCTCATTCCCACAAGTGCCCTCCTCCAAGCCCATTACCCCCTTCCTCTCCCCCTCTACCCTCATCAGTCCTCAGTTTGCTCTAAGCATTCAAGTCTCTCTCATGGTTTGCCTCCCTCCCTCTCCCCCACTATTTTCCCCTTTCTTTGCCCCCATGGTCCTCCGTTAAGTTCCTCCTAATCCTCCTATAAAGCTTCTGCACAGCAAAGGAAGCAATCCATAAAACTAATAGGCAACTGATTTTCATTTTTTAAAAAAGCATTTGAGTGCCTTTTAAGGAATGCTCTGAAAAACTGTGTGTTATAGTCACTCGTTTAGATATATATAATATATAGGGGCGCCTGGGTGGCTCAGTCGGTTAAGCCTCCGACTTCAGCTCTGGTCATGATCTCATGGTTTGTGGGTTTGGGCCCCGTGAGGGGCTCTGTGCTAACAGCGAGCTCAGAGCCTGGAGCCTGTTTCAGATTCCGTATATCCTTCTCTCTCTGACCCTCCTTTGCTCACGCTGTCTGTCTCTCTCTCTCTCTCAGAAATAAATAAAACATTAAAAAATTTTTAAATTATATTTTTAATATATATAATTTTTAAATTATATTATATAATACAATAAACAAGTATTAATAACATAATATAACATTATATTAATAACATAAAAATATATATGTATAGGGGCGCCTGAGTGGCTCAGTTGGTTAAGCATCCGAATTCGGCTCAGGTAATGATCTCACAGTTAGTGGGCTCGAGCCCCACGTCAGGCTCTGTGCTGACAGCTGAGAGCCTGGAGCCTGCTTCAAATTCTGTGTCTCCCTCTCTCTCTGATCCTCCCCTGCTCACGCTTTCTCTCTCTCTCTCAGAAGTAAATAAAACATTAAAAATTGTTATAAATATATATGTTTTAAAAATCTCTAAAGTAGAACAAACAAGCATGTACATAAGTTCATTAATAATTATTTTTGAGTAAATAAGATTTTGAAATATTTTTCTGATTTCTAGTTTTCAGTAACAAACATGTATTGATCTGAAGATGAATTGTTTTAAAGTAACTAACTAGATAAGAAGCTCTTGTCTTCAGCCAAAAGTAAGAAAGAAAAATAAAAGCATTGTCCCTTTATATGTGATGATTACAAATCAAAGGTTACATTTCATTACAAAATGTTTTTCAAATTTAACTTAACTTTTTAGTTTTCAAAATTATTTAATGTAAAGATTCTTATACAAAAAAAATAGATCCTGTGTGTCCACGTTATAATTTTCAAACGTGCAGTTCATGCTAACGTCTTTAGCTCTTGGAAGATCTCCAGATATGATGTACTCATAATATACACCCATGATATTTTCCTATAATTGTCTTAAGGCTTCTCCTTAAGCTGGTTTGTCCACAGTTTGCAAGCTGAGTTTTTAAAAACTCTGGCTCTAACTGGATTTCTGTATGGCCTCATCTTAGACCATAACTTCTTTCTGAGTGTAGGGTCTGCAACCCTTTCTGATTGGACCACAAGTGGACATACCCCACAAGTAGACAGCAGAGCTGTGGGCCCCATAGGTTTGCATTCATAGACTCTGCATTTACACCGTATTCTAACTTCTCCAGCAGCTTGTGAATCCTAAACAAATTGATGGCAGAAAACTATGTCCATACAGCTAGCATTTAATTATTGATATGAAAGACATACACCTTTTTTCTGTTAATTTCTGAATCTTATTCAAGTCAAATATTTGATTGATATCTATTAAATAAAGTAAATATTTAGTCTACTCTCACTGAAACAATGCAGATTTTAAAAAATCCAATACCCACTACCCCAAATCATCCAAACCTGCTGCAAAAATAACCCTGCACAACAATTCTTATCATTTCATTTAATTGACCTCTGAGCATAGTGTTATGTTGAACTGGAATGTGCAAAAGAACAATCTCATTTTCTGTCCATTTTGTGAATGATTCCCTCACCAATGCACAATCAAATTTACCTTTGATCTCTTGCCTGATGTTACCTTAATTACTGGATGAAGAGATTGGATCAAATCATTAACTATTCATAATCAAGTAAATTCAAAGCTCTCTTATTTCAAGGGCCCTCATGCTGTTACTTTTCTCACTACATATAGGTAATTTAAATATTTTTAAAATAGATACTGTGTCTCATTCCTATCTACACTTATTGCTCATAGTTCAGGGTCTAGTATATACAAAGTTTCCAATACTTTTTTTTTTTCAGTTCAGTTTATCATCTTGAAAACATGTGAGTTGATCATATTAATTGAATCTATAGTTCCACAAATTTTAGGGGTAATTTGTCAGTTAGCAGAGAAATAAACTCTAAGTTAGTGGATTCTGACAAAAATATTTTCCTTTTTTACCCAAAGTTACTTTATTACTGATTATATCAATAAAATCTTATTTTCGTTTTCTTTTCTTTTCTTTCTTTCTTTCTTTCCTTTTTAAAAAATGTTTATTTATTTTTGAGAAAGAGAATATGCATGTGTAGGGGATAGGCAGAGAAAGAGGGAGACAAAAAATATAAAGTGGGCCCTGTACTGTCAGCAGAGACCCCAATGTGAGGTTAAAACTCACAAACCATGAGATTATGACCTAGGCAGAAGGCAGATGCAGAACACGCTACTTTGAAAGAAATGTGACATGTTACTATTAGTAAATTATGTTGTAACTTATTCATTCAACATCAATCATTTTTGTCACTTGGAGACACAGAAATGCTCCTAGTCACGATACTTTGAAATTATTTTATTTTGGAAAAAATACATTTTATTTCATTTTTCACTTTTAAATGGTTTATTGTCAAATTGGTTTCCATATAACACCCAGTGCTCATCCCCAAAAGTGCCCTCCTGCATGTCTATCACCTCCCTTCCCCTACCCCCAATACCATCAGTCCTCAGTTTGTTGTCAACATTCAAGAGTCTCTCATGGTTTGCCTGCCATCCTCTCCTCACTATTTTTCCCCTTCTTCTCCCCATGGTTCTCCATTAAGTTCCTCCTAATCCGCCTATATGTGCAAACATATGGTAGCAAACATATGTATTTCTCTGCCTGACTTATTTCGCTCAGCATAACACCCTCAAGGTCCATCCATGTTGCTACACATGGCCAGATTTCATTCTTTCTCATTGCCATGTAGTATTCCATGGTATAGATAAACCACATCTTCTTTATTTTTTTTTTAATGTTTTATTTATTTCTAGTAGAGAGAGAGAGAGAGAGAGAGAGAGACAGTGTGAGCAGGGGAGGGTCAGAGAGAGAGGGAGTCAGACTCTGAAACAGGCTCCAGGCTCTGAGCTGGCAGTCAGCACAGAGCCCGATGCGGGGCTCGAACCCAAGAACCGCGAGATCATGACCCAAGCGAAAGTCAGATGCTTAACCGACTAAGCCACCCAGGCGCCCCAAACCACATCTTCTTGATCCATTCGTCCATTGATGGACACTTAGGCTCTTTCCATGTTTTGACTATTGTTGAGAGTGCTATGAACATTGGGGTCCATGTGCCCCTGTGCATCAGCACTCCTGTATCCCTTGGGTAAATTCCTAGCAGTGCTACTGCTGGGTCATAGGGAAGATCTATTGTTAAGTTTTTGAGGAACCTCCACACTGTTTTCCAGAGGGGCTGCACCAGTTTACATCCCCATCAACAGTGTAAGAGGGTGCCCATATTTCCATACCCTTGCCAGAATCTATAGTCTCCTGATTTGCTCATTTTAGCCACTCTGACCAGCGTGAGGTGGTATCTCAGTGTGGATTTGATTTGTATTTCCCTGATGAGGAGGGATGCTGAGCATCGTTTCATGTGACTGTTGGCCATCTGGATGTCCTCTTTGGAGAAGTGTCTGTTCATATCTTCTGCCCATTTCTTCACTGGATTGTTTGATTTTTGGGTGTGGAGTTTGATGAGTTCCTTATAGATTTTGGATACTAGCCCTTTATCTTATATGTCATTTGCAACTATCTTTTCCCATTCCATCAGTTGTATATTAGTTTTATGTATTGTTTTCTTTCCCATGCAGAAGCTTTTAATCTTGATGAGGTCCCATTAGTTCATTTTGCTCTTGATTCCCTTACCTTTGGGGATGAGTCAAATAAGAAATGGCTGCGGTGGAGGTCAAGGAGGTTGTTTCCTGCTTTCTCATCTAGGGTTTTGATGGTTTCCTGTCTCACATTCAGGTCATTATTCCATTTCGGGTTTATTTTTGTGTATGGTGTGAGAAGTGATCTAGTTTCATTCTTCTGCATGTTGCTGTCCAGTTCTCCCAGGACTGTCTGCTAAAGAGGCTGTCTTCTTTCCATTGGATACTCTTTCAGACTTTGTCAGAGACTAGTTGCCCATACATTTATGGGTCCAATTCTGAGTTCTCTATCCTATTCCAATGATCTGTGTGTCTGTTTTAGTCCCAATACCATACTGTCTTGATGATGACAGCTTTGTAGTAGAGGCTAAAGTCTAGGATGGAAATGCCTCTCATTTTGGTTTTCTTCTTCAGTATGACTTCAGCTATTCGAGGTCTTTTGTGTATCCATACAAATTTTAGGATAGTTTGTTCTAGTTTTGAGAAGAATGGCGGTGCAATTTTGATTGGGATTGCATTGAATGTGTAGATTGCTTTGGGTAGTAATGACATATTAACTATATTTATTCTTCCAATCCATGAGCATGGAATTTTTTTTTTAATTTCTTTGTGTCTTCCTCAATTTCCTTCATAGCTTTCTATAGTTTTCATCATACAGACCTCTTATATCTATGGTTAGGTTTATTCCTAGGGATTTTATATTTTTTGTGCAATTGTGAATGGGATCAGTTTCTTGATTTCTCTTTCTGTTGCTTCATTTTTGGTGCATAAAAATACAACCTATTTTTGTATGTTGACTTTGCACCCAGCAAATTTGCTTAATTCATGTATCAGTTCTAGTAGGCTTCTACTGGAGTCTGTAGGATTTTCTGTGTAGAGTATCATGTCGTCTGTGAAAAGTGAATGTTTGACTTCTTCTTTGCCAATTCTGATGCCTTTGATTTCCTTTTGTTATCTGATGGCTGATGCTAGGACTTCCAGCACTATGTTAAACAACAGTGGTGAGAGTGGACATCCTTGTCGTGTTCCTGATCTCAGGGGGAAAGCTCTCAGTTTTTTCCCGTTGAGGATGAAGTTAGCTGAGGGCCTCTTGTAGATGGCTTTTATGATGTTTAAGTAAGTTCCTTCTCTGCCAACTTTCTCGAGGGTCTTTATTAAGAAGAGACGCTGTATTTTGTCAAATGCTTTTTCTGCATCTATGGACAGGATCATATGGTTTTTATCTTTTCATTTGTTAATGTGATGTATCACATTGACTGATTTGCGAATATTGAACCAGCCCTGTAACCCAGGAATGAATCCCACTTGATCTTGGTGGATGATTCTTTTTATGTGCTGCTGGATTCGATTTGCAAGGATCTTGTTGAGGATTTTTGCATCTGTATTCATCAAGGATATTGGCCTGTAGTTCTCTTTTTTTGCTGGGTCTCTGTCTGCCTTGGAAATCAAAGTGATGCTGGCTTCATAAAATGAGTCCGGAAGTTTTCCTTTGATTTCTATGTTTTGGAATCGCTTGAGGAGAATGGGTATTAATTCTACTTAAAATATCTGGTAGAATTCCCCAGGGTAGCCATCTGGCCCAGGTTTCTTATTTGTTGGGGGATTTTTATAACTGATTTAAAATCTTCACTATTTATGGGTCTGTTTACATTTTCTATCTCTTCCCGTGTGAAGCTTGGTAGTGAGTGTGTGTTTAGGAATTTGTTCATTTCTTCTAAGTTGTCCAGTTTGTTGGCGTATAATTTTTCATAGTAATCACTGATACGTGCTTGTATTTCTGAGGGGTTGGTTGTAATAAGTCCATTTTCATTCATGATTTTGTCTATTTGAGCACTCTCTCTTTTCTTTTAGTGAATCCTGGCTAGAGGTTTGTCAATTTTGTTTACTTTTTCAAAAAGCCAACTCTTGGTTTCATTGATCTGTTCAACTGTTTTTTTTTTTTTTTGCTTCCTATATTGTTTATTTCTGCCCTGATTTTTCTTATTTCTCTTTTCCTACTGGATTTGGAGTGCTTTTGTTGCTCTCCTTCCAGTCCCTTTAGGTGAGCTGTTAGATTTTGTATTTGCGCTTTTTCTAATTTCTTGAAATAGGCCTGGAGTGCAATGTACTTTCTTCTTAGGACTGCCTTTGCCGCATCCCATAGAGTTTGGATTGTTGTATTTTTGTTTTCATTTGTTTCCATATATTTTTAAATTTCTTCTCTAATTGCCTTATTGGCCCATTCCTTCTTAGTTGGGTATTCTGAAACATCCATGTTTTTGGAGGTTTTCCAGACTTCTTCCTGTGATTGATTGCCAGTTTCATAGCATTGTGATCTGAAAGTGTGCATGGTATGATCTCAATTCTTTTATATTTATTGAGGGCTGCTTTATGTCCCAGTATGTGGTCTATCTTGGAGAACGTGCCATGTGCAGTTGAGAAGAAAGTGAATTCCATGGCCTCAGGATGTAGAGTCCTAAAAATATCTGTCATATCCATCTGGTCCAATGTTTCATTCAAGTCCATTGTTTCTTTAGTGATTTTCTGTCTCGCTGATGTGCAGTATTAAAGTGCCCTGCTATTACCATATTCTTATCCATAAAATTGGTTCTGTTTGTGAATAATTGTTTTGTGTATTTAGGTGCTCCTGTATTTGCTGCATAGACATTTATAATTGTTAGCTCTTCCTGATGGATAGACCCTGTAATTATTATAAAATGCTCTTCTTCATCCCTTGTTACTGACTTTAAAGTCCAGTTTTTCTGTTATAAGTATAGCTACTCCAGCTTTCTTTTGACTTCCAGTAGCATGATAGATATTTTTCCATCCCCTTACTTTCAATCTGATGGTGTCCTCAGGTCTAAAATAAGTCTCTTGTAGACAGCATATAGATGGATTTTGTTTTCTTCTCCATTCTGCTACCCTATGTTTTTTGATTGGGGCATATAGCTCATTTACATTCAGTGTTATTATTTAAAAATATGGGTTTAGAGTCATTGTGTCCTTTGTGGGATTCATGCTTGTGGTGGTGTCTCTGGAATCTTGCATTACTTGCAACATTTCCCTCATAGAGTCCCCCTCAGGATTTCTTGTAGGGCTGGTTTAGTGGTGATGAATTCTTTCAATTTTTGTTTATTTGGAAAGACTTTTATCTCTCATTCTATTCTGAATGACAGGCTTGCTAGATAGAGGATTCTTGGCTGCATATTTTTTTCTGTTCTTCACATTGAAGATTTCCTGCCATTCCTTTGTGGCCTGCCAAGTTTTAGTAGATAGGTCTGTCACTACTCTGATAGGTTTCCCTTTGTATATTAGGGCCCTTTTATCCCTAGCTGTTTTTAGAATTCTCTCTTTTTCCTTATATTTCGCTGGTTTCACTATATGTCGTGCAGAAGATTGAATCAAGTTACGTCTGAGGGGAGTTCTCTGCCTCTTGGATTTCAATGTCTGTTTCCTTCCCCAGATTGGGAAAGTTCTCTGCTATAATTTGTTCCAGACTCCTTCAGTACCTTTCCCTCTCTCTTCCTCTTCTGGAATTCCTATGGTATGGATATTGTTCCGTTTGATTGTATCGTTGAGCTCTCGAATTCTCGTGTCCCTGGATCAGTTTATCTCTCTTTTTCTCAACTTCCTCTTTTTCTACAATTTTGTCTTCTAATTCACCTATTCTCTCCATCTGTACAATAGATGACTCCATTTTATTATGTATCTCATTTATAGCATTTTTTAATTCATCACAACTGTTTTTAAGCTCCAAAGTCTTTGTAGGAATAGTTTCTCTGATGTCTTCCATGCCTTTATTCAAGCCCAGTGATTAATTTGATGACTATTGTTCTAAACTCTTGTTCAGTTATGTTGCTTATATCTGTTTTGAACAGTTCTTTAGCTGTCATTTCTTCCTGGAATATCTTTGGAGGAGAGTTCTTCCATATCTTCATATGGTTAGCTTTCTGTCGGTTTTAAAAGCTTGTTATGCACTCTGCACCTGCGAGTACTGCTGTTTTAAGGAAGGCTCTTTGACTGTCTAGGGCCTGTCCTTTCAGGAAGTGTTCTTTGAATGGTGCCTCTTGGTCTCTCTTGTTGAGACTTTGGTTATTTTATTTCTCTACTAGTATTGGCATTTGGGACTCTCCACCATGTGTACTTTAGCTGGTTTCTTGAAGTGAGTTCTTTTGGGTCCAATCCTGCTGTGCTGCGAGCATATCCAAGATGAGTCATGCTCTGAATCCTAATCCAGGCCTCGTTTTCAGATCTTAGTCAGTGGGCCCCATTGATATGGCCCGAAATATAAACCCTAAGGCCAAGTCCCTCCAAGAAGTTTCAATCCTCTCGCCTCCTCACAGGGAATGGAGCCGAGCCAGAAGCACAGCAGTGCAGCTTCAGGTGCCACCACTTCCCCTCCAGGTCGAGCTGGCGAGCAAGAAGCAATTTCTCCTGGGTTCTCCTGGGATGAGTGTGCCCTGCTCAGGGTCAGCTTACTTCTGCTCAGATCATGATATCACGGTTTGTGGTCCGAGCCCCGGATCGGACTCTGTGCTGACAGTTAGCTCAGAGCCTGGAGCCTGCTTCAGATTCTGTGTCTCCCTCTCTCTCTTCCCCTCCCCTGTTCACACTGTCTCTCTCTCTCAAAAATAAATAAAACATTAAAAATTAAAAAAAAAACAAAAAGGAAAATAATAAAAATAAAAATTTCTCTTTCTGCATCCAAGAAAGAGATAGGAAAGAAGGAATAAGGAAAATGTGAGCAAAAACAGAAGTAAACAAAACCAACCAGCAAACACAATGAAACGTGAATGAAGTTCCATCCAGTTTCCCTGTAGAACTGAAACAATGAAGCACTCTAGAGTCTGTACACTAAGCAAATGGAGTGACTTCTGCTGGTCTTCAGGGGGATGTGCTTGGAGAGTGCAGTTGGCCAGGGTTTGGTGTGATTGCTCCATTGTCCACTGAGTGGTGCTGCTTAGCTTTCTGGGGTGTTTCAGTGTGATGCATATGTGCCCGTGTGCATATGTGCGTGTGCGAGATGTGGAAATGGCTTCATTCAGTTCCCTAGTCTCAATGCAGGAACTTTGTGCTTTCAACAATCCACAATCAAGCACCCCTCCTTTGTCACAGGCCTCCTTCCACTTCTTGCCTCTACTTTGTCCATATCCAAGCCATCTGCCTACCAGGTGGCACCTTCCTCCAGAATTTTATCTCAGATGGGGTTATGTTTCAAAATATCACACTTCAGAGAACGCTGCAGCTTGGACCAGCACCTACTCTCTGGGGAATGGCCAAGTGTTGGCTTGCTGCAGAAAACGTTCACTCGATTGTGCAGTGGCAGAGGTTCAGAGATTATGACAAATCACAACACACACCTGGTACCAGGTTTCCATGCATTCTTGGTGTCTTTGTCTGCTTTCCTTAGTCTGCTGGGACCTTTGCCTGTGGGGAGGCCATATGGCCTCTACCAAATGCACTCCAGGCCGGTAAACTACTTCTCCCCGTGTAGCACACAGAACCCTCAGATACTGCTGCCTGCTCCTGGGGATTCACCCTGCTTCCTCACCAGAGCACCATGGGGCACTGAGCTCTGGAACTTCAGACTCTGCACTTCATTGTTTATAGAATCCTGGTGCTTTTAAAACCCTCTCCTTTCTCCACATCAGTTGTTTTGGGGAACTGATTTCTTGTCCCCTCCTCAGTGACTGTTTTCATTCTTTCTCTCTTTTTCTCTCCGGATACTTTCAGGGAGGGAGGGTTGCTTTTCTTAATCCTAATGCACCACACTCTCCCCTTTTCTCTTTTTCTGTCCCCTCTCTCCAAAAACAACTCCCTACCTTTAGTGGATCTCCTCAAGTTCACTTCTACACACCATGTAACTGCCAACTTCTGTGACTCATGTTGCATTAAACCTCTGATCAATTTATTTGATATTCAAAATGGTTTGGTGCTGACCTAGCTATATTTCGGGGACCAGACAAACTCAGAGTTTCCATGCTCATCCACCATCTTAACTGTTCATTCCAAAGCCTTTTATTTTTTTTAAAGATCTATCTACTCTCTCACTTAACCAGATTAGAAGATATTAAGGCACAAGTTACAGCTTTCATCTCTTTACAGACAAATATTTCTAGACCCTCACCCTAGAATTGTAATTCCAGGCAATGGAAAGGTAAATGGGCCAGTTAAATAGGTGGACAAAACTATTTTCTTGGGACAAAATGAGGAGCATCATTTTTTATATGAGTAATACACATGTTAACCTCCCTAAACAGGTTTATCAAGTGAAGTGTGATGGAAAGAAATAATGAGAGCTCTGGGAACTTCATTCTGCTGGGGTTCTCTGATCGGCCAAAACTGGAGATGGTCCTGTTTTTCACTAACATGATGTTTTACTTTCTGGCTGTCATGGGCAACTCATCCATCATCTTCCTGTCCCTGGTGGACCCTCGACTGCACAGACCAATGTACTTCTTCCTCTGCAACCTGTCCCTCCTGGATCTCTGCTACACCTCTAGCAGCATTCCTCAGATGCTGGTCAACCTCTGGGGCCCACAAAAGACCATCACCTATATGGGTTGTGTCATACAGCTCTTTGCATTCCTGTCTGTGGGGGGCACTGAGTGCATTCACCTTTCAGTCATGGCCTATGACCGCTTTGTGGCTATTTGCAAGCCTCTTCACTACATGACCATCATGCACCCACAGCTGTGCCTGCGGCTGGCAGCCTGTGCCTGGCTTACTGGAATTGCCAACTCCATCCTCATGTCCCCAGTGACAATGTCTCTGGAGCGGTGTGGTCACCGTCGCATCAACCACTTTGTGTGTGAGATGCCAGCCATCATCCGCATTTCCTGTGTGGACACCAGCCGTGTTGAAGGCCTGGTTTTCTTCCTGGCCATCCCCATTGTTCTGGTGCCCCTCACCATGATACTGGTTTCCTATGGCTATATTGCAGCTGCAGTTCTGCGGATCCAGTCTGCAGCTGGGAGGCGCAAGGCCTTCAATACCTGCTCTTCCCACATGATTGTAGTGTCTCTCTTCTATAGCACCATAATCTACATGTACATGCAACCGGGGAATGTGGCAAGCCAGGACCAGGGCAAGTTCCTCACCCTCTTCTACTGTCTAGTGACCCCCACTCTGAATCCTTTCATCTACACACTGAGAAACAAAGATGTGAAGGGAGCCATGTGGAAGGTTCTTGGGAAAGACCGCAGCCTGTTGGATGCAAAAGGGCACTGATGTAGGTGCGTCTTGTCCGTGAAGACTGCTTTGTTCCAGGGAGATAACAATTCATAATGCCATATAAGATGCTGGAGTGAGAATGGAGTAGGGTCTTCTCTGTTTCAGGGATCCCTGAACAGGGATCTGTTTCAGTGGGCTCGAGCCCACTAACTGTGAGATCATTACCTGAGCCGAAGTCGGATGCTTAACCAACTGAGCCACTCAGGCGCCCCATACATATATATTTTTATGTTATTAATATAATGTTATATTATGTTATTAATACTTGTTTATTGTATTATATAATATAATTTAAAAATTATATATATTAAAAATATAATTTAAAAATTTTTTAATGTTTTATTTATTTCTGAGAGAGAGAGAGAGACAGACAGCGTGAGCAAAGGAGGGTCAGAGAGAGAAGGATATACGGAATCTGAAACAGGCTCCAGGCTCTGAGCTCGCTGTTAGCACAGAGCCCCTCACGGGGCCCAAACCCACAAACCATGAGATCATGACCAGAGCTGAAGTCGGAGGCTTAACCGACTGAGCCACCCAGGCGCCCCTATATATTATATATATCTAAACGAGTGACTATAACACACAGTTTTTCAGAGCATTCCTTAAAAGGCACTCAAATGCTTTTTTAAAAAATGAAAATCAGTTGCCTATTAGTTTTATGGATTGCTTCCTTTGCTGTGCAGAAGCTTTATAGGAGGATTAGGAGGAACTTAACGGAGGACCATGGGGGCAAAGAAAGGGGAAAATAGTGGGGGAGAGGGAGGGAGGCAAACCATGAGAGAGACTTGAATGCTTAGAGCAAACTGAGGACTGATGAGGGTAGAGGGGGAGAGGAAGGGGGTAATGGGCATGGAGGAGGGCACTTGTGGGAATGAGCACTGAATCTTATATGGAAACCAACTTGACAATAAACTATTTAAAAATTTAAAAAATGAAAATCAGAATATTTGTTAGGAAAAAATAACAAAATAATTCTAAAAATAAGACTCACGCTAAACATATAAAAGCATCTGTATTCTAGGACATTGCCCTGGGAGCCCATGAACTCTCATGAATTACATCTGCCAGCAAGTCTTTTTAGGTAACATTTCCTCCCACTGCAGCATGTTATCCATTTATACTAACCTGCATCAAGTTCTCAGAAGAAACGATGAATAGGTCTGGAATGAGAGGTTGTCCCTGGATTGATGAAGAGCCTTCCTAGAGTCACCCTATCATGTTAAAAGGGCAGGCGGTGAAAAGGGGCAGCAAGGGCATTTCTCCAAGAGGAAAAACAATTCCAAGGATGGAGCATGCTCAGGGACCATGGCCCAGAGCTTGCCCTTATCCTCACCAAGATTTTGAAGAAGAGGTTTAGCTAAGTTCAGGCTACAAAAAGCCAGGAACTGAGCTCTTGCTCATCCTTCTTTCATGACAGACCAGCAATCTGCTCCTGACTCAGATGTCTGCATGTCAACAATATCTATATTCTAGTTTTGGAAGGGGAGATCTGGAGGTATAATGAGTGGGGTGGGGGTGGAGACGGTAGAAGAGAGATGATGCTGGTCCAGGGATACAAAGCAGAACAGGTGAAAAGAAAAACCCAAACCTTTACATTAAATTATTCTCTAGCTGGAGATTGCCAACAGAAATAGAATCCCTTTCTCTGATCAAGAAAGTACTTTGGTCTATGGCTCCCTTAGGAAAATCAAACTGCAAAACCACTTAAGACAGGATTTTAAAATACTTTTTACATTGTACAAAATATAGTTCTTTGAATATTGCTGTATAAATAAAAATAATGGATTATGTCAATTGCTAGTAGCATAAGCACATATAAAGATCATGGTTTAGCACCATCTAGTGTAACCTGAGAGGATGTAACCATTAGCTCTTCCCTAAATAAAGATGAGTGTTTGGGGAAACATGGGTGGGTAATTTGGGGAGCAAAAAATGTAAGAAGGTTTCCTGAAAAATATGATCACATGTTAACTGGGAAACTCCTTTTTAGCTAAAATAGCAAATATCTTTGAAACAAAGATGAACATAGTCAAAACAAGTTATGTGATTCAATTATCTGACCAAATCAATGTCGGCATTGATTTGTGATATGTGATAACTTTTCACATACAACATGGAAATGAAGGGAAGAAGGAACATTAATTCTTTCTGAAATATTGACCCAGAGAAGGAAGTAAGTATTCAGGTTAATGACAGGCTTAGTTACAAAAAGGGATGAGCACTTCGTAGTCACTGAAATGGAGTGATCAAATTCTTCCATCCCAGAAAAAATCATCCTTCCCCTTGCAGCCTACAAAGAAAACCAACATTAATCCCTCATCCCATCCCAATGTTCCTTTCACACACTAAACTAGAGGAAATTATAATGCTATTCAACTTGTTAGAAAATTAGCATTAAGCCCCTGTAGATTTCTTAGAATGAGTTCAATTGTTTATGAAATTGAACTGTCTGAGTTCTTATGTCTTCTTCCATCCTCTAGAGAGATAAGATCCTGATCCTAAAAGAAAACAACTCTCAAGTGATTTTTGTGGAGGATGTAGAGGAAGGCATATCATATAAACAATTTTACTTCAGATAAATCACTAAGAACAGTCAAATTTAGAGACGAGAGAAAAAAGAAGTAAGTCCTCCTAAACATTAATTGGAAAATTGCAAAGGAACAATTGAGTACTTGTTTACCTGGAGTCACAAAATAATTTGACTAAGATTTCTACTGTACTTGAAAGTGTTACATTGTATCTAAGGGGAAAGTATTAAAAGCACGAACTCTTTATATGAACAAGCTTTAATGCTGACCCACTGCTCAACACCATGCTCAAAGCTTGAGATCCAAAAATTCATGGGGCAGAGTTGCTATCTTGTATATTCATGCACATAATTACATTAGCATAAATTAGAAAGAAGATTAAGTTTTACAAACTTGGTTTATATTACTCAGAAAATAAGGAGAATGCAATCACTGATGAGGGAGCATAAGACAAGCTGAGGGCAAAGCACAGGCTAATAGCACCACCACCCCCATCCCCGGGTGTGATATGCCTGAAATTCTTCTGACAATCCTGGCTGCCCAAGAACAAAGGAAAGGAAAGGAAACAAAAGTTTGACTGTTAGAGGTCATAGTCATGTGGGACAGGAGTCTCATTCAGTTTATAGATAATTTAGAAAACTATAAGAAAAAGGCAATCTTATCCATAGCCTAATCTCCAGAAGCCTATAGACTGCATTTCCTGGGAACCTAATATCACCCTCTTTAAGATGTAAGGAGGTTTATGTGTTTGCCATGGTGATGTGGGAAACAAAGGCAAATGAAAAATTAAATTTCTTTACTGCCTACAGCCCATTGACAAGTCCTTGAAACAGGCAGAGTGGCCTTCCTCTAGGAACTCAGCTGCCTTCATGATGACACTTTTCTAGAGGCAAAAGGGAATCTTGGCTTACCATTATCCTAATGATAATAAAAGACATTTTCCTAACAATAGCTGGCCCCTCAATGTCCTGGTATAAGGACACAAGTCTAAAAGTCTAAACCAAACTGACTCCATGACAGGCTTTAAGTTTCCCCTCTAAACTAGAAGGCCTAAGTTACAGCTTCCCTGAAACTATCAGGCAGTTACGCATTGCCCAAGACAGGAGAAACCACCCTTGCAACATCCAATCAGGAAAGGCCAGCAACCACCCTCCACATTACTGAGGGAGAGGCCTATAGACAGAAACTATAGATAGGACCCTGTTACCTAATGTTAAAGGTAACCCGTTAATCGCCGAATAAGACCCTAGGCTCGCTCTGTGATTGGTTGAATTTAAAGGTACTCTAAATGTTGTAATTGGATCCCGCCAAAAGTAATGAATACTCCAGACAATGTGTATGGTTAAACCCGCTGTCAATAATGTTAAATAATTATGATTGGATCACTGTTCCCCTGCCACAACTTCTGTAACTCCCCCGTCACAAACCCCATAAAAACCCTACTCTGCCTTTGCTTGGGGCTCTCAGCACAGATCCACTGCATTGGTGAGGTCTGGGAGCCCGAGCTC
The DNA here is from genome assembly GCF_003009895.1 of Hyaena hyaena. Classification (NCBI taxonomy): domain Eukaryota; kingdom Metazoa; phylum Chordata; class Mammalia; order Carnivora; family Hyaenidae; genus Hyaena; species Hyaena hyaena. The sequence goes on from NW_024081412.1 coordinate 490,659, forward strand.
GAGCCCGTAATAAAGCCCTTTGCCTTTGCATGGGTGACTTGGTCTCCCCGGTGGTCTCTGGTCATTGAGGATACTGCGATCTGGGTATAACACTGGAAACTAAGCTTCCAAAATTCCTTAGAGATTTATATTGTCCCCAACACCCTCCCAACCTAGAGGTATATAATCAGTCATTCTTCAAAACCACAGTGCAGCTGTTTTTGCCCAAGGGACCTATCCCTGTGCTTTAGTAAAATCATCTTTGTTGCACCAAATATGTCTTAAAGAATTGTTTCTTTACTGTCGGTTCTGAACCCCCACCATCACCTGGAAACATCATCAATCATCATTTCAATAGGTCAATGGAGAGAGCAGATAATTTTTTAGTTGGATCTTGAAGAAGTCTATTGAAATTGATGAGGCTCACTAAATAGGAGAGGCAGGGTTATGTACCTAAATAAAATACTAATTAGCAAGCAGTGTAAACAAACTTAATTTTCTGACGTTCATGAGAAAACAATGCAGTATGTGTTTTTGTTTCAGTTTTATATCCTAGGCACTATTCTAAACAATTTAACTATTATTTAATCAAATGAGTTCATTATATCCTCATCTAATGGTAAAACAGAAGAAGGCCAGTCATTAGATCTCTGTAGATTTGGATTCATTTCCAGAAACTACTACTCACAAGCTGTTTGACTATGGACAGTATAGGTTTCCTACGGTATTCAGCTTTCATCCTTCAATCTCTGCTCCCACCTTCTTTTGGGCTTCAAATTTCATCATACCTCAGAATCAGAAAGGGTTTCTCTTCCCAGCTCTCCTCATTCACAAATTATTTTGCAGAACATTAAATCCTTTATTAGACCTTTATTTGTTCTTGCTTAAAGAGGTCAAATTAATAAAGATTTTAAGTTACCAAATAAGGGAAAATGTTCAAAAAATACAGAAGAAAACTTTCTATCACAGAGTCTAGAATATGGTAAAAAAGAATCTGGATGCTAAATATTAAAGAGCTCTTGAAACAAAAAAAGAAGACAAATCGATATGGAAATATGCCATGTTCATGGATAAGAAGATTCAACATGGTGAAGATGCTAATACACTTCAATTTGATCTATTGATTTAATGCAATTTCGATCAAAATCTCAGCGCTAGTCCTGGTGATATAGGCAGGTTATTTCTGATTTATATGTAAAAGAAACAAATTTATATCACATTTTCAAAGTAAGATTAAAGTTGAAGAAATCACAGGACCTACTCTTAACATTTACTATCAAGTTGAAGTGACCATGGCAATATGGAATTAGTTAGGGGGTAAACATATAGATCAACAGAATCCCAGAAATGGACCCACAGAAATATAGCCTATTGGTTTTTGACAAATAACCAGAAGCACTTCATCAAGCATTTTCTTTTTTTATTGTTTTAGTTTTTTAATGTTTTATTTCTTTCTTTCTTTTTTTTTTTTTTTACAAATAGTTTATTGTCAAATTAGTTTCCATATAACACTCAGTGCTCATCCCCACAAGTGTCCTCCTCCATGCCCATCCCCCCTCCCCCCCACATCCATCAGTCCTCAGTTTTTGTCAACATTCAAGAGTCTCTCATGGTTTGCCTCTCTCCCTTTCCCCCACCATTTCCGCCCTTCTTCTCCCCCTTGTTCCTCCGTCAAGTTCCTCCTAATCCTCCTATACATGCAAACATATGATATTTGTCCTTCTCCGCCTGACTTATTTCGCTCAGCATAACACCCTCAAGGTCCATCCATGTTGCTACACATGGCCAGATTTCATTGTTTCTCATTGCCATGGAGTATTCCATGGTATAGATAAACCACATCTTCTTGATCCATTCATCTGTTGATGGACACTTAGGCTCTTTCCATGTTTTAGCTATTGTGGAGAGTGCTGCTATGAACATTGGGGTACACGTGCTCCTATGTCTCAGCATTTCTGTATCCTGTTTTATTTATTTCTGAAGAGAGAGATAGAGACAGCGTGAGCAGGGGAGGAGCAGAGAGAGAGGGAGACACAGAATCTGAAGCAGGCTCCAGACTCTGAGCTAGCTGTCAGTATAGAGCCTGACGCAGGGCTTGAACCCACGAACCATGACATCATGACATGAGCTGAAGTCGGACGCTTTACCGACTGAGCCACCCAGGCGCCCCTCATCAAGCGTTTTCAACAAATTGTTGGAACTGGACAATCATACACAAAATATATGGTTGTCCAACTAAACTCCACACCTTCTACAAAATTAACTCAAATGGATTACAGATCCAAATGTAAAATTAAAAATTATAAAGCTTTTAGCAGAAAACAATAGAGAAAACTCTTTTTGGTCTGAAGTTAGACAAAAAAATAATTTAAACATGACACCAGAAGTCAAATATATTAGAAAAGTTGACACACTGGATTTAATCCAAATGAAAACTTCTGCTATCAGACACTGTTAGGAAAATAAAAGGCCGGGTTAGAGACTGGGATCAAATAGTTGCAAATTATACATCAATCAAGTGACTTCCTTCCATAATTGTAAACAACATTCAAAACCCTTCAGAAAAAAAAAAAAAGCAACCCAATTCTTATTTTTAAATTTTTATTTATAAAATTTTTTAAATGTTTTCTTCTTATTTATTATTGAGACAGAGAGAAACAGAGCATAAGCGGGGGAGGATCAGTGAGAGAGGGAGACACAGAAACTGAAGCAGGCTCCAGGCTCTTAGCTGTCAATACAGAGCCGGATGCAGAGCTCTAACTCATGAACTGCGAGATCATGACCTGAGCTGAAGTTGGACGCTTAACCAACTGAGCCACTCAGGCACCCTAATTAACCCAATTCTTAAAATGAGCAAAACAAGAGATTAATGGAAAGGATATATGGGTAAAAATAAGCACATGGGAGATGTTCAACTTCATTATGATGGGGCTTTGCAGTGGTGGGGATCCAGAGCTGATGGCCAACAAAGAATTCTTGCTATACCTTTAGAGCAAAAAAAAGTGATTTTTATAAAGCATGGGGACAGGACCCATGGGCAGGAAGAGCTGCAATGGGAATGTGAGGAGTGACTGGTTATATACTATGGCGTTATGGGAGTTAAAGACAAAATGGACACCACCAGAAGGGCTTCCATATGTGAAAGAGAACTCATAAGATGCCAGGGACCTGCTATTGTGAAGTTAAGGTTGTTTTCCCTCTAGAAAGGCATTAACATGACTACATTAGGGGGATCCTGGAGAACTGTTATGTATATTTTGTATTTGTCAATGGGCTGCAGGTTATAAAGGAATTTAATTTTACCTGCCATTTCCTTCTTCCCCTTGTCTCCCACAACACTATGGAGGGGAGGTTGATGTTAGAGCTCCAAGAAACTGGGTCTATAGGTTTCTGGAGATTAGGCTATTGATAATATGGTCTTTTGCTTATAATTTACTAAGGTATTTGTAAACTGATGAAGACTCAGGACTTGCATGACTGCGATCTCTATCAGTATTTAAATATACTTACGTTATGACCCTCTACTCCCACTCCTGAGTATTCATTTATCTTTCAAGTTTTTATTTAAACTCTAGTTAGTTAACATACAGTGTAATATTGGTGATTCATCCCATACGTACATAATCAGGTGCTCATCACAATAATTGCCCTCCTTATTTCTCATTACCCATCTAGCCCATCCTCCCACCCACCTCTTTCCATCAACTTTCAGTTTATTCTCTATCATTGAGTCTTTTATGGTTTGTTTCCCTGTCTTTTTTTTTTTAAATCCCCTTCACATATGTTATCTTCTTAAATTCTAGCCATGAGTGAAATCATATGATAATTGTCTTTTTCTGACTGAATTATTGTGCTTGGGACAGTACACTCTAGTTCTATCCACATGATTGCAAATAGAAAGATTTCATTCATTTTGATTGCTGAGTAGTATTCCATATATATGTGGAATATATATATGTATATGTTTTTTTGGAACATCCATACTGTTTTCTACAGTTGCAATACCAGTTTGCATTCACACCAAATGTGCATGAGGGTTCATTTTTCTCCACATCCTAGCTAACACTTGTTATTTCTTGTGCTTTTGATTTTAACCATTCTGACAGGTGTGAGATGATATCTCATTGTGATTTTGATTTGTAGTTCCCTGATGATTAATGATGCAGAACATCTTTTTGTGTGTCCATTAGCCATCTGGATGTCTTCTTTGGAAAATGTCTATTCATGTCTTCAGTCTATTTTTTAACTGGATTTTTTTTTTTGGTGTTAACTTGTATAAGTTCTTCATATATTTTTGATATTAGCCCCTTATCAGATATGTCATCAGATATCTTCTTCTGCAGATTGCTTTTTCGTTTTGTTGATGGTTTCCTTCACTGTGCAGAATCTTTTTATTTTGGCCTAGTCCCTATAGTTTAATTCTGCCTTTGTTTCTCTTGCCAGAGGAAAGATATGTAGAAAAATATTTCTGCAACTGATCTCAGAGAAACTTTTGCCTATGTTTTCTTCTAAAACTTTTATGGTTTCATGTCCTATATTCAGATCTTTAATCCATTTTGAATTCATTTTCAGTATGGTGTAAAAAAGTGATCCAGTTTCTTTCTTTCTTCCTTCCTTCCTTCCTTCCTTCCTTCCTTCCTTCCTTCCTTCCTTCCTTCCTTCCTTCCTCTTTCTTTCTTTCTTTCTTTCTTTCTTTCTTTCTTTCTTTCTTTCTTTCTTTCTTTCTTTCTTTCTTTCTTCATATTGCTGTCCAGCTTTCCCAACATCATTTGATGAAGAGACTTTCTTTTATTATATCTTCTTGCTTTTGTAGTAGAATTATTGACCTTATAAGCATGGTCTCATTTCTAGACTCTCTATTCTATTCAAATTATCTACGTGTTTATATTTGTGTCAGTGTCATTTGTTTCTAGCTCTTGTAGTATATTCAGACATTTATGATTGTGATCTCTCCAGCTTTATTGTTTTTTCAAGATTGCTTTAGTTATTTGAGGTCTTCAGTGGTTCTACACTCATTTATGTTTTATTTGTTCTAGTTCTGTGAAAATTGTTGTTGATATTTTGATAGCAATTGCCTTAAACTTGTAGATTGCTTTGGGTAGAATGGGCATTTTAAGAATATTGGTCCTTCCAATGCATGATCATGGACAATTTTTCCATTTATTTGTGTCATCCTCAATTTCTTTCATCAATGTTTTATTGTTTTCAGAATAAAGGTTTTTCAAATCCTTGGTTAATTTTATTCTTAGGTATTTTATTATTTTTCTGCAATTGGAAATAAGGTTGTTTTATTGATTTCTCTTTCTGATGCTTCATTATTGGTATGTAGAAATGCAACAGATTTCTGAACATTGATTTTGTATTCTGAGACTTCACTGAATTTGCTTATCAGTACTAGTAGTGTGTGTGTGTGTGTGTGTATGTGTGTGTGTGTGTGGTCCTTAGATTTTTCTATATATAGTATCATGTCATCTACAAATAGTGAAAGTTTTACTTCTTCTTGCTGATTTGGATGATTTTATTTCTATTTCTCTTCTGTGGCTAGGACTTCCAGGACTATGCTGAATAAGAGTGGTGAGAGTGAACATCCTTATCTTGTTCCTGACCTTAGGGGGAAAACTCTCAGATTTTACAATTGAGTATGACATTACCTTGACTTTTTCACATATTGTCTTTATTAGGTTGAAGTATTTTTCCTCCAAACCCACTTTACTGAGGGTTTTTGTCATGAATGGATTTTGAATCTTGAGAAATGTTTTTTCTGCAACTGTTGAGATGATCATATAGTTTTTATCCTTACTGTTGTTAATGTGATGTATCACAGTGATTGATTTGTGACTAATGAACCACCATTATATCTCTGGAACATATCCCACTTGATTGCAGTGAATGACCTTTTTAATGTATTGTGGGATTAGGTTTGCTAATATTTTATTAAGGATTTGGACCTGTGTTCTTTTTTTGTAGTATCTTCTTTTGATTTTGGTACCAGGGTAATGCTGACCTATTAAAAACCATTTGGAAACTTTTCTTCATCTTCTGTTTTTGTTGTTGTTTGTTTTTTAATAATTTGAGTAGAATCTTTAAATCTTTGATGGGATTCACCGTTAAACAACATGGTCTTGGACCTTATTGGGCGATTTTTGATTACTGACTCAACTTCATTGCTAGTAATTAATCTATTCAAATTTATATTTATTTCTGATTCCGTTTTTGGAGGGTTATAAGTATCTAGGTATTTATCTATTTCTTATAGGTTGTCCAATTTGTTGGCATGTAATTTTCCATGATATTCTCTTATAATTGTTTGGGTTTCTCTGCTGTTGTTTGTTATTTCTCCTCCTTCGTTTCTGATTTTATTTGTTTTGACTCTCTCTCTGTCATTCTCCATCACTCTATTTTATGAGTCTGGCTAAAGGTTTATCAGTTGAGTTGGTCTTTTCAAAGAACCAGCTCCTGGTTTCATCAATTTGCTGTGTGTGTGTGTGTGTGTGTGTGTGTGTGTGTGTGTGTATTTAAGAGATATATAGATTAGAGCAGAAATAAATGATATAGAAATTAAAATGTATATATATGGAAATTAAAACATAAATATATATACATTTTATTTTCTAATATAATTTCTTGCTATATTGGCATATATCTCTATCTCTATTTATATATCTCCATCTACATATATCTTCTCTAATCTTTATTATGTGCTTTATACTAGTTTTGGGCTTTGTTCTTTTTTTTTTTTTTCTAGCTTATTTAAGGTGTAAGGTTTATTGTTTATTTAAGGTTCTACTTGTTCCTTGAGGTAGGCCTGTATTCCTATAAACCTCCCTCTTAGAGCAGCTTTTGCTGTTACTGAAAGTATTGGCTCTTAGTGTTTTTATTTTCATTTATCTCCATGTATTTAAATTTTTTAATGTTTATTTATTTTTTTAGAGAAGGAGAGAGAGACAGAGTGTGAGAGGAGGAAGGGCAGAGAAAGAAGGAGACACAGAATCCAAAGCAGGCTTCAGGCTCCAGGCTCTGTCAACACAGAGCCCGACGTGGGGATCAAACCCATGGACCATGAGATCATAACATGAGCCAAAGTTGGATGCTCAACCAACTTAGCTACCCAGGTGCTCTGCCTCTCCATGTATTTTTTTTTATTTTGTGTTTGATTTCTTATTTGACCCATTCATGGTTTAACAGCATATTATTTAACATTATGTATTTGTATTTTTTCCAGGTTTTTTCCTGTGATTGGTTTCTAGTTTTATATGGTTGTGATCAGAAAAGATGCAGGATATGAATTCAATTATTTTTTAAAAAAATTACTGAGAGTTGTTTTGTGTCCTATCATCTGATGTATTATGTAGAATGTTCCATATGCACTTGAAAAGAATGTGTATTCTACTGCTTTAGGATGGAATGTTCTGAATATATCTGTAGATCCATCTGTCCAATGTATCACTAAAGCCACTGTTCTCCTGTTGCCTTTCTGTCTCAATGATTTATCCAGTGATGTAATTTGGCTATCATGTTCCCCTACTTTTATTGTATTATTGTCAATGTCTTCCTTTGTTAATAGCTGCTTGATATATTTGAATGCTCCCATGTTGAGTGCATTAATAGGTACAATTATTACATCCTCTTATTAAATTATTTTGTTTATCACTATGTAGGGTCATTTTTGTCCCATTTTTAGTCTTTGTTTAAAAGTCTATTTTGTTTAGTAGAGAGTGCAATGTTGTGCCTGCACAATAATAAAGCCATTCCAGCACATGGATTGGGGAGCTAGAGGTACTGAGAGTCACAAGTTTTCTTGCTAATAGAATGCAAAGATCAAACTGAAGTTTTAGAAGTGTAAAACTTTGTCTGGAGTGGAGCTGTGGCAGGCACTTTTAGGAAGAATGAGGGTCCTGGATCTGGAGTGCATAGCGTGATGTAGGCTTTTTCTGGGTCACACTAGGAGAGAACTTTCCCCTTCCTGGATTACATTTAGAAGAAGGTATATTATCACTCCAAGGATGAAAGTCCCTAAGACACCAGCAATAGGCCTTTCATCAGCAGAGGACAGAAGCACATGCAGAGGGGCAATAATCTGGTTGCTGATTTTCACGGTGTTACATCATAGAGTCTGTACACCGCATAGGTGTGGGACTGTTTTTCTCCAGACACAGCATGGAAAGGCTCTAATCAGAAGAAGGGGGAAGGTCTGTGTAGTGCCAGGTCCTTCAAGATTTTATGTTTTGATTCCCAGCCTCATGCTAAAGATGAGACGCAGGAGAGCTGTGGTGCAGGACACACCTCTCTGACATTCCCACGCTCTTCTGTAAGGGCTTCCTGAAGAACAGAGAAGTGAGATCCCCTATCTGGGGATGAGAGAGTGGTATGGCTCCATTTTCGCCCTCAACAACAAAGGGTGGGACTTCAGACAGCAACACTTTGAGCCCCATGAGAGGCAGAACATGCTTACATCAACCCCAACCCCCAGTGCCTGCTAACTGCATATATACTGGGGCAAAACTCACTCTGAGCCTCTGTAGCAGGCCTTTATTCCAGAAGACAAGCACAAGCAGCACCCTGCATGCACCAAATCTTCTTTTTTTCCTTTGGTATCAAGCTTATAGTTTTTCGTTTGTTTGTTCATTTGATTATTTATTTTCTGTTCTCTTTCTTTTTGTTTTTTAATCAGGCTTCTTTTCCTCTTTTTGTTTCTTTCTTTTGTCTTTATTTTCCTTCAGTTTATTTGGAATCAAGCTTATAGGTTTTGATTTTCTGTTTGATTTTTCTCATTCCTTTCCTCCTTTTTAAAGCAGGTTCCCCCCTTTCTTCTTTTCTTTTTAAGGCTCATTTTAACAAAGAAATAAAAACACACCTGCTTAAAGGTCCAAACCCTCCCCACTACAAGCCAGGAGAAGTTTGGCAAAGGACTGTGCTGTGGGAAAGAGCAGCCAAAACACAACAGCATAGTGCACACGGCATATACCAGAAGCATTTCCTAAAGCGTCAAGTCCTGGGGTGAATGACCTTTTTTAAAATACAGTATTACTCTCAGGTTCAGGATACATAACAAGCTTTCAAAACATGCAAAAGACAGAAACTTAGCCAAAATGACAAGATGGGAGAATTCTTTCTAAAAGAAATATCAAAAAGAAATCATATCCAGAGACTTGCTCAAAACAGATATAAACAATATTTCTAAACAGAAAATTTGAACAACAGTCATAAAACTACTAGCTAGGCTTGATAAAGGTATAGAAACACCAGAGGAAACCCTTAATGCAGAGATCAAAGATCTAAAAACTATTCAGGCTGAAATAAAAATGGCTATAATTGAGATGCAAAACTGACTGGATCTAGTCATCACAGGATTGAAGAAGCTGAAGAGAGAATAGGTGATACAGAAGTCAAAATTATGGAAAACAGTGAAGCAGAAAAGAAGAGGGAAATAAAATTTAGATCATAAAGGCAGACTTATAGAACACAGCAACTCATAAAGTGAAATAATATAAATATCATAGGAGTTCCATAAGAAGAGAGGAAAAAGAGGGTAAATGATTTATTTGAGCAAATTGTAGCTGAGAACTTCCTAATCTGGAGAAGGAAACAACCATTCAAGTCTAAAAGGCATAAAGAACTCCTCACAAAATCAACCAAAATATGTCAACATCAGACATATCATAGTGAAACTTGCAAAATACAAAGATAAAGAGAGAATTCTGAAAGCTGTTAGGAACAAAAGGTCCTTAACCTACAAAAGATAACACATAAAGTTAGTAGCCTTGTCCACTGAAACGTGGGAGGCCAGAAGGGAATGGTAGGAATGTTGAATACAACATGCTGGATGAGAAAAATATGCAGCCATGTCCTTCATAACAGAAAGACAGATAAAGAGTTTCCCAGAGAAACAAAAACTAAAGGAGTTTGTCACCAAAAAACCAGGCCCACAGGAAATTTTCAGGGGAACTCTTGGAGTGAAGGGGGACAAAAGACCAAACCAACAAAGACTAAGAAAGGAGCAGAGAACATCACCAGAAACACCAACTCTACAGGTAACACAATGGCACTAAATTCATATCTTTCAATAATCACTGTGAATATAAATGGATTAAATGCTGCAAACAAAAGTTTAAGAGTATCAGAATGGATAAGAAAAAAGAAGATATAATTATAGAAAAATAGGAAGCCAAGAAAAAGAGAGATGAATTGATCTAGAGCACGAAACAAAATCATAAATGATAATGGATTTCTTACAATGAATCCCTCAGAAATACAAGCAATTATCAGGGAATCCTATGAAAAATAATATGGCAACAAACTGGACAAACTAGAAGAAATGGGAAAATTCCTAAACACACAGTCACTACCAAAACTCAAATGGAAAGAGATTTAAAAATCGGAACAGACCCATAACTAGGGAATAAATTGAATCAGTTATCAAAAATTTCCCAACAAATAAGAACCCTGGGCCAGAAGACTTCCCTGGGGAATTCTACCAGACATTTAATCAGAGTTAATACCCATTCTTCTCAAGCTATTCCAAAAAACAGAAATTGAAGAAAAACTTCCAGACTCATTCTACAAAGCTAGCATCACTTTGATTTCCAAACCAGACAGAGACCTAGCAAAAAAAGAGAGGTACAGGCCAATATCCCTGATGAATATGGATGCAAAAATCCTCAACAAGATACTAGCAAATCGAATTCAACAGCACATAAAAAGAATTATCCACCATGAGCAAGTGGTATTTATTCCTGGGTTATAGGGCCAGTTCAATATACATAACTCAATCAATGTGATACATCACATCAACAAAAGAAAAAATCAGAACAATATGATCCTGTCAATAGATGCAGAAAAAGCATTTGACAAAATACAGCATCCTTTCTTAGTAAAAACCCTCAAGCAAGTCGGGATAGAAGGAACTTACGTAAACATCATAAAAGCCATTTATGAAAAGCCCACAACTAATATTAATCTCAATGGGAGAAAACTGAGAACTTTCCCCCTGAGATCAGGAACACAACAAAGATGTCCATTCTCACCACTGTTGTTTAACATAGTGCTGGACGTCCTAGAATCAACAGTCAGACCACAAAACCAAACCAAAGGCATCAGAATTGACAAAGATGAAATCAAACTTTCACTTTTAGCAGATGACATGATACTCTACATGGAAAACCTGACAGACTCCACCAGAAGCCTACTAGAACTGATCCATGAATTCAGCAAAGTTGCAGGGTCCAAAATCAAATTACAGACATCGATTGTATTTTTATACAGCAACAATGAAGTAACAGAAAGGGAAATCAAGAAACTGACCCCATTCATAATTGCACTCAAAATTTTAAAATACCTAAGAATCAACCCAACCAATGATGTAAAAGATCTGTATGATGAAAACTATAGAAAACTTATGAAGGAAATTGAAGAAGACACAAAGAAATGGAAAAACATTCCATGCTCATGGATCGGAATAATAAATTTTGTGAAAATGTCAATATTAAAGCAATATACACATTCAATGCAATCCCAATCAACATTGCACCAGAATTCTTCTCAAAGTTAGAACAAACAGTCCTAAAATTTGCATGGAACCACAAAAGGCCCCGAATAACTAAAGTAATATTGAAGAAGAAAACCAAAACGGGAGACATCAAAATCCCAGACTGTAGCCTCTACCACAAAGCTGTAATCTCAAAACAATATGGTATTGGCACAAAAAGAGATACATCGACTAATGGAATAGAATAGAAAACCCAGAATTGGACCCACAAATGTATGGCCAATTAATCTTTGATAAAACAAGAAAGAGTATCCAATGGGAAAAAGACAGCCTCTTTAACAGATGGTGTTGGGAGAACTGGACAGTAACATGCAGAAGAATGAAACTAGATCGTTTTCTCACACCATACACAAAAAATAAACTCAAAATGGATAAAGGACATGAACGTGAGACAGGAAACAATCAAAACCCTAGAGGAGAAAGCAGGAAGCAACCTCCTTGACCTCCACTGCAGCAATTTCTTACTCGACACATCCCCAATGGCAAGGGAATCAAGAGCAAAAATGAACTATTGGGACCTCATCAGGATAAAAGGCTTCTGCATGGCAAAGGAAACAAAGGAGGTAAGAATATCCGATGAGAAAAGACAGACTCTTCAGCAAACGGTGTTGGGAAAACTAGATGACGATATGCAGAAGAATGAAACTGGACCGTCTTCTTACACCATACACAAAAAATAAATTAAAAAATAACAAAAGATCTGAATGTAAGACAGGAAACTATCAAAATCCTAGAGGAGAACAAAGGCAGCAATCTCTTTAATGTCAGTTGGTTTAACTTCTTACTAGACACGTTGCTGAAGGCAAAGGAAACAAAAGGAATATGAACTATTGGGACTTCATCAAAATAAAAAGCTTATACATTGAAGGAAACAGTCTACAAAACTAAAAAGCAGCCTACGTAAAGGGAGAAGACATTTGCAAATGACATATCAGATAAAGGGTTAATATCTAAAATCTATAACCTCAATACCCAAAAACCAAATAATCCAGTTAAGAAAGAGGGAGAAGACATGAACAAACACTTTTCCAAAGAAGACATCAAGATGGCTAATAAACACATGAAAAATTGCTCAACACAACTTATCATCAGGTTAATACAAATCAAAATCACGAGATACCACCTCACACGTTTCAGAATTACTAAAATAAACAACACAAGAAACAACAGATGTTGGGAAGGATGTGGAGAAACAGGGACCCTTTGCACTGTTGGTGGAAATGCAAACTGGTGCAGCCAATCTGGAGAATAGTATGGCCATTCCTCAAGAAACTAAAAATTGAACTACCCTATGATCCAGCAATTGCACTATCAGATTATTTGCCCAAATGATACAAAAATAGATATTCAACGGGGTTCATGCACCCCAATGTTTATAGCAGCATTATGAACAACACTCAAAGTATGGAGAGAGCCGAAACGTCCATTGACTGATGAATGGATAAGATGTGGTATATACATATATATTGGAATTGTATATATATATATACACAGACACAAACACACACACACACACACACACACAAACATACATACATACAATGGAAAGATATTTAGCCTTCAGAAAGAATAAAATCTTGCCATTTTCAAGGATATGGAGGGAGCTAGAATGTATCATGTTAAATGAAATAATTCAGAGAAAAACAAATACCATATGATTTCACTCATATATGGAATTTAAGAAGTAAAAGAGATGAACATAAGGAAAGGAAGGGGAGAGAAGAAAGGGAATCAAATCATAAGAGACTCTTAATGATAGAGAACAACTAACTTATGGGTTGATGGAGAGAGGTGGATGGGCTAGATGGGTGAAGGGTAATAAGGAAGGTACTTGTGATGAGCACTGGGTGTTGTTTGTAAATGATGAGTCTGTGAATTCTATTCTAGAATCCAATATTGCATTGCATGTTAACTAAAGGTTTTAAAATTTTGATATTGTCTAAGTTTTGCTTCCTCAGCTTTCTTTTCTCCTCCATCTGCATGAACAATATTTTTTCATACCTTCACTGTTAATCTCATGTCTTTAGGTTTGAATTGAATCTCTTATAGGAAGCTTACTAATGGGTCGTGAATTTTTAACATATTTAGTTGCCCTATGTCTTTTTGTTGGTGCATTTAGCCTATTTATATTCAAAATAAGACACTTCAGGGAGTGTCTGTCGTGTGTGTTTTGTGAACCCTAATGTTGTGGCTCAGCCACATTTTCCTTTAAAACAGTCAGCTACAATGATTCCTTTTGCCTATTGTGTGTGGGCAGGGTTCAGTCTCTGTGCTGTTAAGGGGCTGGTCTAGGTGCAGCATTTGGCTTGTAGTTGGATCAGACTGGATATCTACCCTTAGCCTATTTATTGGGGTGACAATCATATGAAATTCCGAGTTCTTCCTTGAGAGACTCACTGATGGATGGGGCCTGAAGTCAGGCCAGATGCTTTCCCCCAGCCCATTGTTCTGGCTGCAGTCAAATTGGTGTGTAGTTATCTTCCCCATCTCCCAGGGCAGCAGTCACTTTGAGGTGGTGCTACTCACTCTTAGGACTGCTTGCAGGATGAGGTGTGTTAGGAGCTTCTTTGGAAGGATGCCTGCTAAGTGGTGGGTCGAATGGGGCAGATCCACAGGAGAAAGCAGGGACTGGGCAAGAGGTGCTAGCAAACTAGGAGGAGAGTGTTTGTGCTGGTTCCTGCAGGTTTGGATGTTTACGCTGGTGGCAGGAAGAGAAATGACAGCACCAGCTTTTTGGTTCTTAGAGAAGTCACTTCCAGCACATGTTCGGAGATTAGTAAATGCGTGTTTCTTTTTTTTTTCTATTTATTTATTTATTTATTTATTTATTTATTTATTTATTTTTACAAATAGTTTATGGTCAAGTTGGTTTCCATATAACACCCAGTGCTCATCCCCACAAGTGCCCTCCTCCATGCACATCTCCCCCCTCTCCCCCACACCCATCAGTCCTCAGTTTGTTCTCAACATTCAAGAGTCTCTCCTGGTTTTCCTCTCTCCCTCTCCCCCACTATTTCCCCCCTTCTTTTCCCCCTTGGTCCTCCGTCAGTTCCTCCTAATCCTCCTATACGTGCAAACATATGGTATTTGTCCTTTTCTGCCTGACTTATTTCGCTCAGCATAACACCCTCAAGGTCCATCGATGAGTAAATGCATGTTTCTGTATACCCCATATGCTTTTCAAACTGATACTTCTACGCTGTATTCCAGTGAGGTTATTTGTTGTGCTGTCTCTTTAAGGACAGGGGCTCAGTGTCCTATTGCCTTCCACTCTGCCAGAGATGAGCCAACTTATTTTTAAAGTACCTGGAGTTAAGCTCAGCTGGTTTAAAAAAAAAAAAACAAAACTCACGAAGTTAAGAGCCATTGGTTTTCAAAGCCAAATGTTATTGTGGCCTGTTTTCCCAGGGCGGATCCCCTGTGTCTGGTGTGTCTGGTATTTCTCTCCCTTCTCCATGCTTGTGATGTCCTTCCCATCTGTGGTTAGTCTCACAGATTAGTTTGGTTCCCAACCGAGTCTGTGCCTCACATATCCTTTTTGATGTGGCTTTCTTTCTGTGATTAACTGTGGAGTCTAAATGTTAATCTTTGGGTTGTTTTCTGGGTTAGTTGCACTGATGTGCTGATATCTAGGTATGTAAATGGGGCAAGGCTTGCTTATGAAGACACACTTATTTTTTTCTTTCTTAGTCACCCAAACTACATCATATTTGGGTCTTGCATTAAGGAAATCTCATGGAAAGTGGAAACATGAAGTGTGGCATGAATAAAATATCAGGTATATGATCTAAACAAAGACCAAGTGATCTTTCCCAGAGACTAAGAGGAATCTGACAGTGGTCACACCTAAGTTTGACAGTGGTCACACCTAAGTGGTCACACCTAAGATTTCATATATAGGGGTAATTTCCAGTTAATACATCTACATCAGCTGTTTGTCAGTAGTTCTTGCTCTACACCTAGTGGTGGTCAACCTCCTACATCAGAGATGTATGAATTTTATCACCTTTGAGCCATTTATTTTTGGTCTCTGTTGGCAATGTAACTTATACTCTAAATAGTAATCAAAGCCTAGATGAAAAAAACTTTATGAAGAAATAAAAGACTACATTTATATACAAAAAGGCATAATCATTTTTGTTTTTCTTTGTCATACACTATATTGAGTTCTTTACCCAATTTTCATTACTTGATTATAGCAACTGTACGAGACTGCTGTTATTATCCCACTCTATAGTGAAGAGAATAGGGCTCAAAAAGGTGGGTTTATTAACTGAGAATACATAGTCACTAAAAAGCCAGGTTCCACAACAAGTATGACCTGACCTCATACCTTACTCCTAAATTCTGTACTCCATGACCATTTTCATTATGCACACAGTGGTCTTCATTCTAAAAAAAAAGTGAATTCTGAAATTAAATTATAATTAGTAGAATATCAATAAGAGTTGCAATAAGATTTTTTGGAAGTAAGAAGGGATCTTGTTGTGACATTTAATCTGGTAAAGCAAAACATTGTAACAACCATGAAAATTATAAACTGGAAAAAACAAATAGAACAATGACCTATGCCTTGATCAACTAGATGATAAAATATTCTATAAAGCTGCAGGTACTAAAAGTGGGTTACTTATATAGAAATTATTAAATATTACATGAACAGAATTGATATTCCCCAAATAAATGTATATACTTAGGACATTTAGTATATAACAAAGGTATAATTTCAGGACAATGGTGAAAATGTAACTAATAAAATGAAAATTTGGGGGACTATTGACCAAACATTTGGAAATATTAAATATCATCCTGTCCTTCTCTCTGAATGGATTTAAAAGCTAAACATAAAATAGAAAAACCATAAAACAACAAGATAAACATAATGTCTAAGTATAATTTCAAGCATTGAGTTATAAAATCATGTCCTTTTCCAAGTAGTCTGAAAACACAAGACAACATTCATCTGGAGTCTCTAAGACACTTAGTCACCTGGAATCGTAGTATGTCTCAGAAATCCCTCCCCACCACTCTTTCACTACCTTCCAGCCACACCAGAGCTTTCAACATAAAGCTCTTCCTCTGTTAAACCCTTTGCTCTCCCTCCCCTTGTAATTTACTCTATACCAATGTTGTGTGTTTTGCTCCTTTATTTCGTCAGGGAGATCCCAGATCTCCTGTTACCTCTTCTGAGTTCATCCCACTGGATCATTGTTCCTTTTTTTTTTTTTTTTTTTTTTTACGTACATTTGCTATTGGCTTGCTTATTTGGTGAACTTGTAGATCTCTTATAAGCAGTGACACCATTTCTTTGCTCTTGCAACTCCAGACAGTCCACATACATAAAATATGTTCAAATAATAATAATTCATTTAATTTAATGAAATAATGAACACAAGATGGCAACCATTCATAATTGACAGAGTTTAATACATAAAAATTAAAACCTTTGTACCACAAAACAGAACAAAAATAACAAAAGGATAAACACTTTACTGGAAAAAAAATTCACTGCTTATATGGTGACAGGGGAATAGAGTCATACAACAAAAGTAAAATAAGAAGAAGAAGGAGGAGGAGGAGAAAAAAGAGAAGAAAGAAAGAAAGAAAGAAAGAAAGAAAGAAAGAAAGAAAGAAAGAAAGAAAGAAAGAAAGAAAGAAA